>NW_007727072.1:20065-25667 GCF_000696425.1 Galeopterus variegatus | reverse complement strand
AAAAAAAAAAAAAAAAAAAAAAAAAAAAAAAATCTTGAAAAGCCTGGTAACTCCTCCTGTGACAGGGGTATCTATGGTATTTGCTTTTATTTTTTTTCAAACACACATAAATATTTCCTCTACTCCCACATTCTTAGTAAGATATATGCACCTATTTCAACAGGAGAGTTACTTGTGATGAACAAAGAATCCTAAATCTATTTATTATGTCAAAGAGAATGTTTTTCACAAACTTCCAAGAGTCAGGGGGATTAAAACATTCTCTAAGGAAAACATTTAGCAAACATTCTAAGTGAGATGTTTTGAAACAGATTCAGGAATAGCTTATGAGACACTGTCCCCATTAACATATGAGTTATGTGAACCAAATGAATTGAGGGGAAAATTTTTTCTTATAAACTGAGATCTTAGACAAGGTCTCCACCTTGCCGTATTCTACAGGTTAAAAGCTTAGTTTAAGACAACTTAAAATTGTACTATTTTAACACTCTACTACAAGAGAAAAACAGCAATACCAAAGTCTTTTTTATTATCTTATAACCATACTGTTTTGCCCAGGTTTTAAAAGACAGACATTGTTACCAGGTTTTATCACACAGTGTTGATAGCTGAATATTATATGAAATCATCTTGATAAATTTTGTATTAAGGTAGCAGTGCCAGTACCTGAAATTGATTCAAAATGCTTAAGATACTCAATTACTTTTTTTTCCTTTTTGTCTTTTTTCGTATCCGGCAACGGATCGCAACCCTCAGTGTCGCGCCCGTACCGGACCAGGACCGGCAACGGGATCGCAACCCTCGGTGTTGCTCCCACACCTCGCTCAGCCAGTGAGCGGGAACTGGTCTGTATGTGGGATCCAAACCCTTGGCGGGAGCGCCACCGCACTCCCAAGCGGCACACTGTAGCAGTGCGCCACCAGGCCGGCCCCAAGATACTCAATTACTTTTTAACACCGTTACACAATGCAGTGACTTATATCTTCTATTTCGCAAGAATCTGATGATACAACATCATTGTAATTGATTCATTTTCTCAATTAAATAAAGCTACTGTGCTTTTCTTTATATGAATGCCACACAGACCATAGAGTTAGATGTATTATCTCCTTTCTCTGTCTCAGATATATTGCCTTAAAGGCTGTATTCTGTTCCTCTGTTAATTCCACCAGAAAATTTAATGCCATAGTCATATTTTTCAAATTCTGAGCTGCCATGTATTTGACTGTATTTATATTAGGCATATTTTTCACCGCTAAACTCTTTGTTGTTTACCTTTTTCAAGATCACATTACTGTAGAGATGCAGCCACCATAAAACAGATCTAAACAAAGTCAACCTCCAGTCATTGCCCCTGCTTTTGCACACAGTTCATGAAAAAGTGAAGCCCCTAGTTTTATAGCACATTAAAAGTGGTTCTAAGAGTACTCAATATAAAATGTTAGCTTCATGAACACCTATCTTTATCCTGGGTCTGCCTTCCAGATGCTTGGCTGTGAGAGCAGAGTTCAGAGGAACATAATAATATTGTTAGGGCTGATGTATTACCTGCACCTCACAACATATGAAATGCTATTTATAACTAACTTGTCCAAGCCCACACTTCTGCTTATACATTTTGCTTGGGTTGAATGTTTTCTATGTCTGACTAGTGCTTTGGGACAATGAACAGAACAGTAATTGCTACATACGCTTTGTTAATCAGTCTTTAGAACTAGTAGGCATTTGGAGATACACTAATTAGATGAACCTCTTCCCTCTTCTGGGCATGCTTTTTTTCCTTTTGTGAACCATTAGATTCAAGATTTAAAGCCACACTACCAGGGGACAGTTATGTCTCATTGTGATGTAAGACAGACCCTGTGTGATTAAATGGGGAAGAATGACTTTATAAAAGGCAGCCACAAGTATCAATTAGGTCTTGGTATTATTGTAGTAACATTTATCATATATTTCCTTGCAAAGACCATACAGTTGGCAATTGGAAAAGTTCCTATAGGGGCTGGCTGGTTAGCTCATTTGGGAGAGTGCGGTACTGATAACACCAAGGTCAGGGGTTCGTATGCCCATACTGTCTAGCTACCAAAAAAAAAGGTAAGTAAAGAAAAGCTCATATAATATGACTTTGGAAAATGATCCTGGAAAGGACATTGCCAATGCAAAAGTTTGTTTGTGGGGCTTCAACTACTTAGACAATGGTTCTGGTGATTAAAAAAAAAAGCAACTCTGGAAGTTTCCTTTTATGCTTCTCTCCCCATAGAGGTACTTTTTACAAACAGAGGTAAAACAGAATTGCTACCATTATATTCAGAGGCACAATCAGAAAACTAAAACAAATCCTCTGTGTAACTTAAAGAAGACACCGGCTATAGCTTTCATTTTCCCTTTTACTCTCTGAAATTATGGCTTGCCCTGCAGCTCTTGTCTGAGAGATTTATGTGTGACCTAGGTCAGATCTTCCAATATCAGTTGACAAATTTTCTCTTTACATATTTACTGCTTTTCAAGCTTGTGTTATTTTCTCTTAAATAGGAAAAAGAAATATGAAATTAAATTATGTGGTTGGAATTTTTAAAGAATATTGTTTTCATTTATTGTGCTACTGGCATCACATTCTAGCTTTCAATGTTGAACTCATGATTTTTTTTAAACTTCAAATTTTAGGAACTGTAGCTATTTTGTAAGGACTCTCTTTTCAAATCAGATGCATTGTTATAAACAGGGACTATGGAAAACTGAAACTTTCATATTCTGAATAAACAATTATGACATGGAAGGGACCTCAGAGATGATTTAGTGCAATCTACTTACTTTAGTGTTAGAGAAACTGAGGCTGAGAGGACAGCAGTGCCCAAGGTCATTGACAGAGCCTGGCCTGGCACTAACTGCTGGCTTGAAAGTCAGAAAGACTCCCTAAGAAATCCAGTCAGATCCCATGGCCTTAGAAGCCCCCTGCCTTCACTGGGGCTCAGGGATCTTGTCTATGAAGTGAAGGATGATTCCTTTAAGGAAGAGTGTCCCATTCAGGAGCCATATTTTTTTTCCTAAACAAGGGAGGAATGGTTCCAGCATTCAGTCTAATATGGCACTGTGCTGGGTGCTAAAATTTAAAGATGAACTACCTCTAATCCATTATAATTTGCAAAAATAAAGTGTCCAAATCTCAAAAAGACTTCAATGAGAAAAACAAAACGACGTCCACAGGACCATAAGCTTTATACACATTGCCTCGTACCACTAACTTAAAACAAGAGTCCCCAAACAGAACATTGTTTTTTTTTTTTTTTTTTTTTTTTTTTTTTTTTTTTTTTTTTTTTTTTTTTTTTTTTTTTTTTTTTTTTTTTTAAAGGAATAGAACAAAACTTACTCTAACTACAAATGGGAATTCTGATAAGCTGACATTTTTAGGTTCTGAATGCATTAGCAGACAAAATAAATAGATAATATACATTATATCTAACAATATAACATGAACAAATATAATTCACTTGTGCCATCCTATCTCCGCTGTTCATCAGCCTCTGTCTTTCCTCAAGTTCTTATCATGCCTGTGAGTCTATTAATATATCTTGTACAGGGCCTAAAACAAAAACAAGTCATAAGAGATTTTTTAGCAGGTAGGTACTCAATAGGGTATAAAAAAGTCACTATAATTCCCACATTCTAAGATGTCCTCACTGGTACCTTCTCACTGGCCCTCATCTCAGACTCTAGCTGGGGTGCTGTATTTGGGAATGACCAGTTTTGAAAAGTTAAAACTAGATATCCCTGAATTTAACAAATGACTGGGTGGGAAAGAAAAGCTCTAAGATGCCTAGAGGAAGGCACAGCTCAGATGGGACCAGACAGAAAATCATCACAGCCATAAATTAGATCACTTGGCTCTCACTGCTTCCCAAGTATCAAGGACAATGCATTTTCACACAAAATACAACAGCTGGAGCATCAAGGTATGGTGCAACATTACTCATTTTCTGGGTCTGCCAGTCAGTGAGCAGGAAAAAAAGGCCCTGATTGCCAGGCTCTTTTATCCTTTGTGTATTTAAAATTGACATAGCTCATGTTCTACCCCACATAGGTGTATAGAAGCCATAGTAAATCATTCTCTGAGCAAATGTACGTTTTAATTTTAAGACCTGAATTTTGTGAGAAAAGCAGAGGCTGAGAACTGCAATTCAGAATAATTGATGTGAATTTCAAAGTTAATCTTTTCCATAATTGTATGAGGTCTGGCCAGGGAGTCCATTAAACACGTTCCTTTCGAAGATTTTAGACATTTGCTGTATTAAACTTTTCTCCTTTCTTTGTTCCAAAAAAAGATGGCCTTATTTCAGAACCCAAAACCCACTGTTTTTTTAAAGATGATCGTAAGGGGATCTTAACCCTTGACTGGCGTTGTCAGCACCACACTCTTTGTTCCAAAAAAAGATGGCCTTATTTCAGAACCCAAAACCCACTGTTTTTTTTAAAGATGATCGTAAGGGGATCTTAACCCTTGACTGGCGTTGTCAGCACCACACTCACCTAGTGAGCTAAACGGCCATCCCTATATGGGATCCAAACCCGTGGTCTTGGTGTTATCAGCACCACACTCTCCCGAGTGAGTCATGGGCCGGTCCCCCAGAACCCACTTTAAGAATATCAGTTATGGAGAATGGGGGGAACAAGGAACTGTGGGAGAGGTGTTGCTTTTTCCAAGAAAGGTCTGTTGACTACCCCACTCTTTATGGTCAAATTAACCTGCTATAGCAAACTTGTACTGTAACAAAATGTCTAGAAGGACTTTTCCTGGAGCTATCATTTAGTTTGCATCTCTATTAGCTTAAATCCTCCACATGCCACAGAATCCAGAATGATGCTGGAGATCACCTAGTCCAATTCTTTACCCAATGCAGAAATTTACTTTATAATATTCTTGATAGACAGGCATCCTGTCTTGGCTAGAAGACTTCCAATGATGACATTCCAATAATTCATTCTTGGGCAGCTTACATTGCTGGAAAGTTTTTTCTTAGTTTAAGTTGAATCATGTCATCCTATAAAATGAGCTCATGATTTTGGAGCTGTGGCAAATAAATCTAATGACAGCTTCACATAATTGAAGATAGTGGTCATGCTCCCAATGTTTTCTTTCCTGAACAAATTCCCCTATTTTCTTCCTCATGATCAGTTGCTACTTTGTTGCCCTTTATCCTTTTCCCCTCTATTATTAAGGGCACCCCAATAACATTCACCTGCCTCCAAGCTGCCCATGCAGCTTCCTGGGAGGATTACTTCACCCCCAGCTGTAGGGTGTGGCATGTGGTTCAGGCCTAAATTAGTCAGCATTATCTAAATGCCCTGGGCATGGGAGTTAAAGTGGTCCAATCAAACTGAAGTCTAGGGCCTTTGACTGTCTGTGGGAAGAAGCCTGTTCTTCCCCTCTCAAGTGGGAAGTGGGTTGCTCCAGAAAGCCCAACAGCCATCTTGGTCTGAGAAGGGAAAAGCTTACTAAGAAATCAGCCAAGTGGGGCCGGCACCGTGGCGCACTGCTATAGTGCACCGCTTGGGAGTGTGGTGGCGCTCCCGCCGAGGGTTCGGATCCCACATACAGACCGGTTCC
>NW_007727072.1:7821-19065 GCF_000696425.1 Galeopterus variegatus | reverse complement strand
CACAAAGGTATATATACATACTGTGCGGTAGAGAAAAAAAGAAAAAAAAAAAAAAAAAAAAAAAAAAAAAAAAAAAGAAATCAGCCAAGTGACTTGCTGGATCAAGTTCTACCTAAAACCCGCAAGACTAGGCTTTTCAGTCATGTGATCCAATAAAGTCTCCTTGTGGTTAAGGCTACTTTGAGTTGGGTTTTCTGCTACATGAACCTGAAAGCTGCCTGAAGGATCCAGGCATGATTTCACATTCCCTGTTACCGCAGTCACCTTTCTCTGAATGTGTTTGCATGTGTATATGTTCCTCATAAAGTGTGAAAACCACACCTGAACACATACCTCACACTGACTGGCTGAGATCACCTTGTTCTGGACACTGTACACTGGATAACAGAAACTCATGGAGGTTAAAAGTGCATTCACATTTTTGATAGACATATGACATAGCTGGCTCAACTGAGAGAAGTACATAAAACTTGCATGACTGAAAAAGAAATATGTGAGCAAAAAAGAAATACTGCTTTCCTATACTCTTCTACTTTGTAAGTGTTTCATACTGAGTATTTGAGAGTCAAAACAAGTAGATGATTAAACCAATTACAGAATATGGACCAGCCTGAAAAAGTTTCAATCTGATGCCTCTCACCTGCAACAGACAGAAATGGCATTAGCCTTTTGTTCATCCGGCTGAGGAGAGGACTGCCCAACACACTGAAGTAGAATCATAGACTCCTGGGGTCTGAAAGGCCCTTAAAGTCCTTTAATTCCAACCCAGCTCCCCACCCCTATCTGATCCTTGCATCCCTCCTTCATTATATCTTGCTGACTGGGCTTCTGTCTGAATTCACCTAGTGATGGGAAGCTTACTGTCTTCTGACGGTGCCTTCCATCTCTTGTCCCAGTTCTACCCTCCTGACAGCACAAATCCACATCATCTCTTATAGGAGAACCCTCAAATATCTGAAGACAACTACCATGTTTCCTTGCAAGTGCTATCCTTCAGGCATCAATAATGCCAAGGTGGAGTGGGAGTATGGTCACAGATGAAAAGAAAAGGAACAAAATGACCAGTTTAAAGCCTCAGAATGTGTGTTGATTCTTGGTTCTTTCTAATTGCAAAATTTGCTCTGCCAACATGTGAAAAAGTCAACGGGCTAAATAACAACTTCATCAATTTCATGTATCTTTATCAAGTATTTATTCTATGCCAGGCACTGTACTAGACTCTAGAACCCAAACGATGGGTAAGATACAATTGCTGGTCCACAAAAATGTGCAATTTATGAGTATTTAAGGTCCCTGAAACTTAGTGGCAGGACTAAGACTTAGCACAGGGCTTATACTCTCCTCTCCATGTCACTCAGTATTTGGACAAAATTCAACTCTCTTAGTTTTGCTTTCTTCCCTCGGGCTCCACAGATTTCTAAGACAGCTTCCCCCACCTCAGGTGATGCTTCTAGACACTGCAAGAAAGGTTGCTTCATGGGCTTAGGTTCCACATATCGCCACATTTTTTTCTTTTTCTTAACCATAATATATTTGAAAACATTATTTGGTCTGCTGAAATTCTGAGATAAACTGCAAATACTGCCAATACATGGTTCATATGGAATGAGGAAGGAAAGAATCTTGAAATATAGTCACACATAACCTTGTTAATTAACATGTGCTTTACTAGCTTGACTGTAAATGAAATTATAAATCCATTTTTTTAAAAAAGACATGAATCTAGAATGAACTGGACAAGTTTAACTTTTGTTTCAGAGTTTTACTTCAAACCTCTCATATTATGATACAGGTAAAATGAGGTTTCAATAAACTCCAAGGGAGTACTCAGCTAAGAAAGGTGGCTGAAGGTGTAGAAAGGAGGAGGAAGCTGCAATAAAATGAAAGCAGGGCCGGCCCGGTGGCGCACTGCTACAATGCGCCGCTTGGGAGTGCGGCGGCGCTCCGTCTCGCCGAGGGTTCGGATCCCACATACAGACCGGTTCCCGCTCACTGGCTGAGTGAGGTACGGGTGCGACACTGAGGGTTGCGATCCGTTGCCGGTCACGAAAAAAGACAAAAAGGAAAAAAAAAAAGATGAAAGCAGACCATGGAAGTAGCCAGTCCAACATTTTTCTGTCTCTGTTTACCAAATAACCTTCAGTTCAAACAATATATTACTTAGATGCATTAAAGAAAATTACCAGATAGAAGCAGAGCTGCTCTTGTGTGTGTGCATGCATGCATGTGTGTATGTACATGGGTGAATTCCTCCCTCTTCTATGCACTGTCTTCCCATCATTCTGCAGATCACTGGCCTAGGGCACCTCCATCACTTTCCAGATGAGGAGACTGAAGTCTAAAAAGAAAGAAGGTCAAACAGCTAATAAAAAAAAAGCCAGGACCGGAACTCAGGTTAGCTCTGGGAGTTTGTTTGGGTAGAAACTATATACTGAAAGAGACTTGATTTGCCACTTGTTGGGTGTGTCATTTGCTGCCACTAGGTCCCCTCTGCTCTGAGTCATTGTTTCCAGTTGCCTGATTACCAAGGAGGCACAGGACAGTACAAAGAACACCGGCAGGAGAAAGGCCTTTGGCCAGGAACTTTCTATTGTTTACAATATTTTACCAAACTAGAACTAGGCCTACAGTCAAGGTCTGATGCCTACAAAGGCACTCTCTGCAACCTGTTTCTGAACAGAAAATAAAACAAGACAAGATACATTACTCCCTTTGGTCTTTCCCCCTCTGAGCCTATAGACTAATAGCTCCTTCTCTCATAAGACTATTCCATTGCCCAGCTTTTCCTTCCCTCTCCCCCTGGCAGTCACCGTCTGCAACCTTGGCAGTGTACAGAGTCCACACTTGGTTCTAGTTGGCTGCCTCGGTTTCCCACAATTCCTTGGAGATGACATGTTGGCTCTGTACATAAACAGACAACTGCCTCCTATACTGGCTCCTAGCAGTCCCTGGGACCCTCTTTCCACCTGGTGTGTCCTGGCAATCTCTAGTACTAAACTGAATCAGCTCTTTGCTCCTTTTTGGCAACTCACTAATTTTTCAATAAACTTAGCTTGTCTGTTTTATTGACACTAAAGAGGGTTGGGTTCTTAGCATCATTAACATTTTAGTTGAGGAAGAATTCCCAACCCCCCCAGGCATTATTCCAGAACTGTTAAACATCTAAAAAGTAATCTGTGCTCAAACAAAGCTCGGCCAGGTCTGCCCCCTTTTTAACTTGGATGCCAATGAGCCCCTATCCCCAAATCTACCCAAGTTTTCTATACTGAATGGTGATAAGTAAAACAAAGGAGTGTAATAAAAGTTGATATCTTTGTCTGTTGCTGCTGCTACTACTGCTGGTGAGGACCACTTTCCCCCCAGGGATCCATATCCAGTCAGCAATTACCTGGCAGGCATACGGCATCCTGGGACAGTAATTTCCATCTCTGCAGATATACCAGTTGCAGGCAGTACTTGCGTGGATAGGTGTGTAAAATAAGGAGGCCACTTGGGCTCCAAACCTCTGGGTGACTTATCTTACTTTTTCCTCTCCCACCCCCATCCCTCTAGAGTGAAAAGACCACTGAACTAGGAGTGGGAGACAATCTGACCCTATTGCTGAAAACCTGGTCCAAAGATGCAAAGCTCAAGAAAGGCAGCAAAGAGTGTCCATGAGCTCCTTGAGAGTGAAAAGACCACTGAACTAGGAGTGGGAGACAATCTGACCCTATTGCTGAAAACCTGGAAATCATGAGTGTGCCATTTAATGGCTATGGACTCCCATTTCCATCTCTATAAAATAAAAGAATTGGACTACTGATCATTGTAAGATCTCTTCATATCCTGAAATTGTATGATTCCATGAAGTAGCAGACTGCACCAATAAATCCAAAGGGGGAGAAGTGGAAGGCCTCCCAGACAACCAAGCTTAAAAGAGAGAGAAGATGACAAAGTCACCACCTGAAAGCCAGGCTGGACACGAAGTTCATTACTTTAAACTTCAATTCTATTTCTGGGCTAAACTTATTATTTAAAATACATAAAAGGGGGGAAAAATCACACTTCTCAGTTACTAAAAATGACTAGATTCTTTATATAATTCTGTACGATCGTGATTGTGAATGATAAATTATAACTCAAAAATGAAAGACTGTAAAAGAAAGCTCTTGTGTATCAGAGAAGTAATTCATTTCAGTCCTACCTGGTGTGAGACATGGTCATATATTTTCAGAGTTACATAGTTAAATCCCTAAAGTACTTTCTGGAAATATAAATAATACTAATATTACCTTGCTCTTGTTTACCACCTTATATTTTTCAAAGTGCTCTCTTAGGCATTAGCTCATTTAATCAAACAATTCTTCCCTAGCAGTCTAGAAAATATTCCATGATATGCCAAGTCAAATTCATACAGGCTGGCATGGAGCCCCTCAGAGGCATGTGCCAACTGCCCTCAGGGTCAGAGATCTTAAAATGCAATGATTTTCAACTTCAGATCGACTCCCAGTCATCTCAAAGGGATTCATGAAATTCTCAAACCCAATTTCTTTTTCTGGTCTCTGCTGCTCTTGCCATCTCCATCCTGACATACCACCTCCCTCCTCTACCACTTCTCCCTTCCCTTTCTTTCCTCCCAGTGTCGCTTTAAAAGTTACCTAGGGATGCCCAGGGATCTGAGGCACAGAGCTGGGGACTGGAACCCCCTCCCACAACCAGGCACACTGCCAGTGCCTTGGGGCCTGCCTGGGGACCTGAGGCATAGAGCCAGGACCGGACCTCCCTCCCACAACCAGGTATACCGCCAGTGCCAAGGAGCATGCCAAAAACATCACCTCCATGTGGGTGGCCCACCACAGCCACCACAATAACCGTGGCTGCCACGAAAGCAGCTAGATGCCACAACCACCATGCAGATGGTATGCCAGACACTAGAGTGCACTGACACAAGAAGAGTCACCAGCAGAGATAAAGAAAAGAAGAGGGTGTCTCTTTCCACAAAGCCCGTTCCAGAGTGACAGAAGCAGCATCTGCTCTACAATAATACTGGGAGATCTGAACACACCTTTTAGTATTGGACAGTTCATCTAGGCAACAAATCAACAGAGTAACCATTACTCTTTCAGAAGGAGAGAAGAAATCTAGGGTAGTTAGAGGGGGGTGGGGAGAGACTGGATAAGGGGCATAAACAATAAATACAATTTGTAATAATATATATGCCAGTAATATTGATTTGATCAACATATCTCAACATTGAACACCAAAAATATGTATAATCAATTATGATTCAATAAAAATTTTAAAAAATAATAAATAAAATGATGAAAGCTAAAAAAAGTTACCTAAGGAAATTGTTAAACTATCAAGGAAATGAAAGTAACAATAATAGTACCCCACTTAGTCAAAATACTGGAAGGACAGCAAATACAATATGCAGTTTTAGACCTTTATCTTTTACCGGGTGGATCTCCTATTGACTTGAGTGCCTAGACTGGACTGGACTCTTTGAGAGTGGGGACCGCATCTGTCTCATTTTTGTACACAAAGCTAGACAAAGAGTAGGTGCTCAATGACAAATAAATGTTGAATTAAATTGAGGTGCATGTCATACAATAGTTTAGAAGGTGCTATGAAATCAAACCAACTATAGGGTTAGCGCTTTAAAACAAGACAGGAAATACTAACCTAGATGACTAAGTACACATACCGCAATTGAGATGCTAACGAGTAATTTATCATTAATGGAAAATTTCACATTTCTAAGCTACTTACACTTTGGGGATGATTTCTTTTCCATTTCTGCCCTGTTTTAAGTACATACTAAGAACCTACCTCCTATTTTTGGCATAGTCTAAGCTAATAAAATTATGAGACCTTTTGATAAGTAAGAGATGGATACTGGGAGGAGAATTTGACATGAACAAATTTAAAAATTTAAAAATTCTTGGGAAGAAGCAAGTGTGTATCAGTGAACATCTCCATATCACTTAAATTTCACCTCTGCATTTTATGGAACATAAACCTGATTTATGACTGGAAATATCAGGATATTTTAAATGTCTATATCCTAAAAATAAAGGATAAGAATAAAGAATAAATTAAAACATGTGGCCAGAAATTTGTTTAGGAAAAATACTGCAAGCACACCACTCCTTTAAACTCTTGCCAATTAAAGGTGAGTACTTGAAATTTGGGGTAATTACCCACTGCTAATTATTTCTTTGACTAGAGACCTCACACAAAAAATTAGATAATTAAAATTTACTTAAATCCTTGAATGTTCTGAACTTGAAAAATTTCATGTAACAAAGGATAGATTCCAAATACGTCTTTTTAAAGAGGGCAATCTTTTGAGGTATTTTGCAATTCCAGGCATGATCAGTACATTAATACATAAATAAGATAATATCAATGGTCTATATTTAACATCAAATATAGAACAATATTAAATGATCAACGTTAGGGTTACAATTATCATAATGTTATGATACAATATACCAATCAAAGGTTTTTAAAACATGAATAAAATTAAGTGGAAAAACTCTAGTGTTTCAACATTAACACTTGAAATGTGTTTAATGTTTTAAATCATTTTAAGAACATACGCTTCCTACTCCATTATGAAACAAATATTCTATCCAGAGCACAAATTTCTACAAAATAAATGAATGTTTAAAAACATGGCCTGTCAATTGGAAAAAAAAAAAAATTAAAATAGCAGGTTTCCAAGCCAAGTTAAACAAAATATTTTCTCCTTGACAAGCTGCTTATACTTAAATGAAAACAGGGAAAAACTGATCAATAATATGGATTGCATATAATAAAAGGACCTTAGATCATGTTAATACAAGGATCAGAAAGCAGTAACTTCAATTACAACCACCCGATTATTTAGCAAACTTTCAGATACAGAAAACAAATTAATCTGTTTTAAATGAAAGTGTTCATCAGATAAGTAGCTTTTGACCTATGAGTAAGTCTCACTAGTAGTAATACCAGTGAAGCAAGAATTTGCTGAAGCAAGGCAAAGCCACCAAATTAAAAAATGGTATTAGTAATCAAAAAGCATTTGCAAAACATTTTTCCTTGATTAGTAGCAGGGGGTTCTGAAGCAAATGCCACCTATAGCTCTGCTCATACTTTGATATACAGTATACAGGGGGCAAACACACTTTTCTCTTACTCATGAACAACTGAGGTATAATGGTTTCAACAACAGGATATTTTCATTTCTGTACTGTCTTGTGGAAAAGGCCAGTCGTTATACCATTAAGGATGAAAGTCTTCCACTTAAAATGTTCTATTATCTACGTATGTTTAACCCGTATTGGGATTTAAGAAAGCCTCTTTATTGAGACAAGTAATATGTCATCATTTTGTTCAGCTAACAGGCCTGACAGCCCTGTCTGCTTGAATTAAGAACAGTAGATCTCTATTTTGTACATTGGTGGGAAAAGCTAGCAGAATAAATGAGCATTAGCCAATTGGTAGTAAAGGTTTCTAATCCCAAAGATTCAGACTTTCCTTTCACCTTAACCTTAATTATTTTATTTGGCCGATGATCATATATTTTTTTCAATAAAAACGATCTTCTCTATACACTGCAATAATTTATTTGAATGCCAATCTTATGTATTTTTAACTATTCACTATTTCTGTTATCTTTCTGATCCTATTTACTATTCACTATTTGTTATCTTTCTGATCCTTTTTACTACTTATCATCTTCTTTATTTGAAACAGATTTTTAACAGATAATCTTGATCATTACAACAATATCTTGCTTGCATTTTATTCAAATAATTCTTAAAAACAGCTTAAAAAGCCGTTTGGAATAACATCAAGCTTGCCATCAATCAAATGAAAAAATTCCGCTGGCGGTTGTATAAACATCAGATCAAGTCTGATGTCTTCAAGGATTTCAGAGTGAACCATAAAAAACTCCATTAACTTCTGACAAAGAATGCAAATTAATCACAACATGGGGTGAAATGAAATTAAAGGCTCTTTTCTAATCAATGACAAGGCAGGATGAAATATTTGTTACTCTCTCTGCACTCAGACTGCCTAGGATGTCTGCACTTCACTTGCAAAGCCCCAAATGTAAGGTGTGAGTACAGATTCACCCATAATCGCTGTTTAGTGCAACCCCCCCGCCCCCTCAGCTATCTGCTTACAAGTCGTGGAGATTCACAAAACACACTAATCATCTGAATCTCAGGTGCATCCAATTTGTTATTCACACTCTCCCATGCCAGTGAAAAGCCTGGCGCAGACAGATGCACCAGGAACCCTAAATGACAGTTTTGGCCTCCGGAAGTACGATCACTACAGCAAAATCTAGTACAGCCTCCAGGTGAAATGTCTGGAGCTCCATATGGAGCAGGGAAAATTAACAACAAGATGAAAATCACTGCAGCAGCAGGGAGTCAGAATTTTTGAAAAAAAAAATGAAATTTAAAGATGAAGAAAAAGAAGTAATAAATTAATGGGGTGTGAAAACATTCAAAGCTTTACAATACCAGGGGCACTATTTGCTCAGATTTTTTTCCCTTTTTTTAACTTCAGGTCATTTTGGTGTAATTTATTAACCAGGATTAGGAATTGCAGCCAAAAGAAGAACAATATTTTTATATGTGCAAAAGTACCTTAAATACATTTGTATCTGTATTATCTTTACTTTCCCGTGGCATCTTGCTTATCAGATTTCCCAATGCCAGAGCTGACTGACGTATCCCCTGAGAAGTCTCTTTAATGGATTTACTATCATCCTAATGCAGGGCACTGTTGTGAAGTTCGAATGAAGGATGACAATTTTTAGCAGGCAATCTTTTCATTTTTCCTAAATTATGGTGTCATTAAACAAACCATTGCCCACCATCATGTTTTTTAAGTCAACTGAATTTGGATCTACATGATTCTATACACAGCTCCAGTCCTTGTCCAGACCTGCATATCTTTCCAGATCACTATTAAAGCTAAATTTTTCAAGAAATTGAGACACTGTTTGCAAGATGTTTTAAAATGGTATTTTTCATTATCCTATTGCAGAATATGCTTCACAGGCACCCAGAATTTAACAGCATTGGGGTCAGTGAGGGCTCTGGGACCTCTGGATCTCCCTGTCTCTCTGCTAAACACATGGTGAGAAAAGCAAATGGGCTCTAGGGACTGGTCTTGTCATCATCTACAATGGCACAACCTTCTGATGTTCAGCATTTCTCATCTACACACGAGGCCTCCCCAGGGCAGAGAAAGCAAACTAGGAGAACGGGTTGGTGGGTTGAGTGGAAGGAGAGCAGGGGTATGAATAGCCAACCAAATTAAGAGGTCACGGAGCCAGTCGTGTGGTTTAATTGCCTGCAAGTTTTACAACTAACTATACCCATCCTTCCCTAAGGCAAGGTGCTCTGCCTCTCTCAACCTCAGTCTGCTCACCTAGAGGATGGAAATAATATTCCCTGCAGGTGGGATATACAGCCAGAGTCAGATAACACAAAGCACTCTAGAGCTCTATGTAGGAAAGGTGCTGGATGAATCCAAGGCACCATTGTTCTTCCTATTATAAGCTATAGTATAAGACTGCACACTAATAGTAGCTTCTAACCTTTTTTTCTATAAAGTCCTAAATTGCATGCCAATGAGGCTATGCAACTCTAAGGCCTAAAGGAAACTAAAACAGATAGTGCTTTCAAGTAACAAACACCTCACCCACAAAACAATGAAATTCATATAGAATGGCTATCTCAATGAAAACATTATCTCAACAAAAACCAAGCCCTTTAACCTTTATGTTGGTCCCAGGCCACTGACTCTCCCTAATATCTTCCCAACATCCCTCCCTCATCTGCACCCCTACCAAATATGCACTGTGTCACCAGCAGGAAGAGGGGCTGCTAATGACATTGTCAGCAGCACTGACACTGGGCTGGGGGAAGGAGGAGTCTTGGAAGCTGGTCCCTACTCCCAGCTTTACCCTCTGATCATTTTACACTCTGCTCCAGTTGCGGCTGGCAGATTGCTAAGAACATCCTTCTGCAATCTTCAGTTGATGGCTGAAAATTCTGTTTTGTGCCACAGCCCAGTATTAGGGCCAGTGGGGTGGCCCTTTGTACCTTTCTAAATGGTTTCAATAGCCATAATCTCATTTAATCAGCATACCTCCTCTAATTAGATAGGAAAGGTAGGTAGCAGGAACCTTATTTTAGAGACGAAACTAAGGCCTTAAGGAGTCACAAAGTAAGAATTAAGGCTGTGGTGAGTTTGTGGTAGAGCTGAGTTTTAATTCTAATCTTCTGGCTCCTGGCCCACAGCCCTTTCCAATAAGCCACTCTTCTCAATTTGCCACTAGTGAAGAGAGCTCAGATCTGGTGCCCTGATTTGACTCTGGATTCTGAGCAGCAATTCCCTGCACTGTCCCCAGCTCTGGGTACAGGAGGATCCAAAACTATGTGATCTTAAGAACATATGAAAGGCTTTCATGCGTTCAAGGACCAGACTAGTGGGTGACAATTAGGATGAGGTAGTTCTCAGCTCATTAAGTAGAACACTGCTTTGACCCTATGTCTGCTTTGTAGTAGTGAGTCTCCTATCACCAGAGGTGTTCAAGCAGAGTGTGATGTTTGCTTTTCAGAGGTTTGATTCAATGTCTGAGATCCCGCCCAACCCTGACAGTCTATGATTCACTCCTGCCTACTCTTCTTGGGATTTAATGGAACCAAACTTGCCACAGTTCAACAGTGAGCAAATCAACTCTTCTGTTTGCACAATTTATGAGGGTAGGCTATCTCACAGAGTGGTTAGGAGTTTAAATGAGATAATATGGGCCAAAGAGAAGGTGTTATTTCATAATACAGTCTCTATGATACTATAAAAATATACCTTTTCCTTCATGTGCTTTATTTGAGGACAAAAGGGAGGGGCAGGAAAGGCATTTATAAAATCTCCTTTCCTAACCTTCAGTCTATAGTACAAATCCTATAAAATAAGTGCCAATTCACCAAAAGTCATTATTGACTTTAGCAATGAAGCATCCAAACTTCTGTTGAAAGCCCTGGGAAATAGGTCTGATGGCATCAATGTTGCTTCTGTTATTTGGAATAAGAGCACCAATTTAATGACAACATTCTATCACGATTCAAGGGAATAGTTTTTTCCCCCTACTTTAGCATAAAGGTTATTGCTAACTAGGGAGTTCGGCATATCAGAATTTTCCAACTTCCATTTAAAACTGATCGAGTAAATGTGTACTTAGAAATTCAGGAA
>NW_007727072.1:5254-6827 GCF_000696425.1 Galeopterus variegatus | reverse complement strand
CTTACCAAGATAGATATTCTAATGAGCTATATATCCTGAAAATGTGATCTTAATTTGATGGACTACCTTGTGCTAAGAAGCAAGGCTGTATAAAGTAAAATCTCACTAAATGCTAGCATGTATGCCAAGTGATTACATTTCAGATTTCCTCTTTAAGGAAAAGAATATGTTTAAACAAAGAAGCCTGCAAATTTCAAAAGTGAGGCTAACACTTTTGAACCTAACAACTTGGAGGATTTCTCTATCAGAAAAAGGATACAAAGAGATATTTCCGCAAGTGAAGGGTCTTTAAAATGCCCACATGGGTACCAGGAGAATTTGCTTAAAACTGCTTATAAAGATGGTAGGGAGAATGAGCCCCATCCTATTATTCAATAACCATGTTTGTGATGCATCTGCATAATCTAACCATGCATAAATTAGTATGTGTAATACAACACTTATTTGCATAATAATAGCAAGTTAATAGATGCTTAAAGAGCAGAGACCAACACCACCTTTAAATCAGACATGCCTCCAGGCACTTTGGCCTGTACAGACCGAGATGCCAGAAAAACAGTGGGCATCAACCAGAGGAAAATAGTCAAACCATTCATTTTTCATCCCACTAGACATTTCACTTATTTCCCCCCACACACTGGGGAATCATTTTCAAACCACAAAATAGCTTTATATTTTAAGTGCTAGTACCCTTTAATAATAAAATTCTTAAAGAAATTATAAAGATTAGAGTCAGCAATGGTAGTATAATGGACCATTTGTTTTCTTAGAAATGTGGACAGGAAGGGGCAAAATCTTTAAAAGGAATACGTTCAAAATCACACATAAAATTGGGAGTTTGTCTATCTGCTTAGCAGAAATAATGGCCTAGATTAGATATTTTCACCCTTTGTCTTAATCCTTTAACTCAAATAATTTTAACTGAATCCAAACGCTCAAAGAGTGTATCAAGAAAAGGCTGGGTCTCTGCTCTAACCTCAAGATCTGCACACGGTACTGGGACAGGATAAGGAAAAACATCTCCAATGTCACACAAAGGAAGAGCATGATGATCACTTTTAACCTTTAACAAAGAGGAAAAAAATCTGGAGTTTAAAAAAATCAAAAATCAATAGAGATTTCTAAATGACTCCTTTAAGATATCACTTTTCAATTTAACAGGACAGATTTATTTGTATGTGGCTCAAATGTTCACAATTGCTCCCTGCACCTTCATACATAGGAATGAATGTCACAGTGGCAAACGGCAGTAATGAACAATCTTACCTGAGGATATGGAAACCTCCCAAGAGCAAGCTGGGAAAGGAAATAATATTTGTCTAGTTATAAATTTGCATGCAGGGCAGATCTCCTTAAGACAGACAAGTACTAAATTTGAGAATTGCATTTAGCAAATATAAAAAGCTCACAACCTCGAAAGCACAAACTAAATTATTGTTGTAATTACATTATAAGCTGTATTTAGAATGGACATTTTCAATGGACAATGTTGCATCCCTGATAAAATATTCTGATTTTAATAACTAAACCATTACCCTTATGCGGTTTCTCTTAGGTATATTCTACATGTGTA
>NW_007727072.1:0-4660 GCF_000696425.1 Galeopterus variegatus | reverse complement strand
GATTTTAATAACTAAACCATTACCCTTATGCGGTTTCTCTTAGGTATATTCTACATGTGTACGGGTTTCTTCTAGACAGAGATGTAAAACTGTTGGCTTTTCCTCTTGTATAATGGCAACATCTAATTGTTTCTAGCCCACAGCTCTGTAGAGTTTTCAGTTACAATTAAAAATGAAGGGTTTTAGGAAGTGGGGAATAGGCCACATTATGAAACTGAAAACTGTGCCATTATTTTCATCTATTTGTTAAGTTTTTCACCCATTTTCTATCCATAGTTAGAAGAAAAGAGCTACCACTAGTGGGAAAGTGGCCATTTCAAGACTGTAAAGTCAGAACTGTATGCCTAAGTCTGAAATTGGGAAAGTAAATCTGTAGAGCTTTCAGTTTAGCTTGATTTGTAAACTGCTCTGTATTTCTGGGCCAGTCACTTAATTTTGATCTTTGGATCCTCACATGTAAAAACAAAATGTTCCAACCAGAAACAGCTTGATATAAAGTAATAAGGTCAAATACTTATTTAAAGAAAATAGTGGCAAAATTTTGCAACTTTATAATGTGGCCCATCCTCAGTCCTGAAATCTTTTATATGTATTTGTTAACTACTTTCAAAGTAAAATCGTAACATCAGGGAATTTTAAAGCTGGAATGGATCTAAGAAAGCATCAATCCACTTTACAGATTAGAATCTCCGAGTCCTACCTACTAAACGAGTTACCACACAGTTAATTAGTGGAAGCCTGGGAACGGACCCTAAGAGTTGTGACTTAATCCAGTGTTCTTTCTAGCATGTTACATTGCCTTTCTAGATCTTGAAAAGTTGTGCACTTATTTCAAAGACGCTGATGCTGCTTGACATTTTTGAACTTCTTTGAAACTGTGTTTCGAATCATTTCAAGTAACAGAAGAACACTTCATTTTGTTGGAACTGCATCTTACCTTGGACTTATAATTATAACCCTCAGCTTGCTGATCATGTAAATTATTTGTAAACTAAGGTTTGAATGGTCTACGGATATTACCAAAAATCAAAGTCACTTACAAAGCGTAATTATTTTGTTACTTACTAAGGATAGATATGAAGGTGCTCAGGTTTTCAAAACCCATTAGAGCAAAAGTAATGTTATACAACCTTGTAAGGTGACTACTTTGAAAGGGCCTACACTCATTTGGATGTGTGTGTGTGTGTGTGTGTGTGTGTGTGTGTGTGTTCTGGAATATCTAGTAAATTTCACTACCTTGTACTTGTATCTTGTATACAAGACACACATTGATATGTATGTGGATTTTCAAGATATAAAGTTATACGATCATTATTTCATTTGATGGATGAAATAATACCTTCAGGTATAATAATACCTTCAGGTATAAATAACAAAACATCACATGTTGGGGTGAAGAAGAAAGTGTGGATTTTCACCAAACCTCCTTTCAGAGCTTTGTGTGATTATGTTTGTTGTCTATGTACTGTTATTAATCTGGAAGGGGAGGGACTCAGCTCTCCCATTCCCTGCCCCCACCCAATGCAGGCTATAGGAGGTTTGCCTCATATTTTGAAAATACAGTGTTTCTGATCTCAATGTGCACACTCGGAAATGAGAGTGTGAACACTAAGGACGAGTCACTGTGATCTACTGTGTTGGGTGGACTGAGCATTTGTGCCACTCTGTACCGATTTGACAGGCAATGACAGCTCATCAAAAGCTGTTGCCTATCATCACACTGATCTGTAAATTATAAGTTTTGCATATGCTCCCATTTAGAGTTAGAAAACCTGCAAGAGGAGGGTCTCTCCCCGCCAAAAGCTAACAGCTTAATAACTACTAGAAAACATTTAGAACATTCTATCTCAAGCCCTTCTACAGGCATTGCACCATTCACTTGGATACATGTTGAATATGTCTTTAGGGACCAAAGGAGAATTCTGTCCACATGACTTACAGGCAGAAGAAACTTGTCCACCACACAAACAATTAAGATCTAAACTAGCTGGCAGGTGCCAACACTGGCCACTGGTTCTTGCAGTTTAAAGAACTAAGCAATGATAAATGGAAGGCTTAAAAAAAAAAAAAGAATGGTATAGGAAAAAATGTGAACTCCTACCATTTCAATACAAAGCCTCCAATTTTCAAGTCATCATTCTATGGAGAGGCCATGCTCCAGCCAACTTAGGAATATACACTCATCTAGTTGGCTCCCTCTGTCATGATTGTACAAGATAAACAAGGATGGCTGATGTCACTCATTTGCTCTATAAGTTACTGCCATGCAAGAGAACAGAGAGAAAATTCAGTGCAGGCTAGTCAGCTGGGAGCCTCTCTGTACCAGCCTGCTTGAGAACAGGTGGCAGTACTCGAACCGGTGAATTCATCATTCTTGGATCTAGCTTTGCTTTCTGTATACTTTCCTGACACCCTGTGGAACCTCATTCCTACCTGTCAACTATGTTCCTGGGAGGACTGCTTCTAAGATATCTTGCAAGTATTATGATTCCTTGACCTTGACCAGTAGGTAAGCATTGCAACAGCAGCAGGACAATCACTTCCTGTTTCATAGAGTGCCACCACTGGGCTGCTCCAGCAGAAGGCTAAAGATTCCAATTCTACACCACTGAAAACAGGCAGCAGCACTATTAGGCAAAAAAGTCATCACTTTAAGGCCGCGGGAGAGGAACCTGCTTTTCATGTATGTCCCTATCCTTCAAAGTCTAATGCAGCCACAGTGTTTATGTTCCATATTATTTGTCTTATGGCAAAGCAGAAAGAAATACACAGCAGGTCTTAGAACTCTTTTTATCAAGTTCTATTAGGAAGAGGTAAAAAATTAAAAAGGGCTCTTAGCAGTTATAGTGCACGAAGACCAAGATCTTTATAAGGCTGTCAAAAGTCAATGTATGAACAGAGAACCTATATGGGGAAGAGGGAGCACGTATGCTTCAAGTGAATATTTCAGAGACAGACGAACCTGGGGCCATTCTGTATCTTTTACCCCTACTGGTCAATTAATCTACTTGCATTTCCCCAGTTTTTATTGTCAAGGTATTATAAATTAGGAAACTTACAAAAGAGAGTATGTAATCTTCTCTGAAATGGCCTGCAGATATGTCACTGTACTAAATGTGTTTCAGATTTAATGAAGCTTTAATGTCCTTTTTAATTTTGCCTGTTTCTGTATCACCAGGGGTCGGGCAAGGCAATCAGCACTCAAGAGGGTGGTTTGGTTTAAAACTAGGAAAAAACTCATTTGCTTATGAGTTGCACTGTATTTTCTTAATTAAATTTACTGAGTAAAATGGTTTAAGTTCAGCCAACCAATGACCTTTCTATGTAGATTTAGATTTATAAATAGGTTAACAGTTAAAGGAAAGGAAAAAAAAAAAAAAAAGAATTGCCACAAAGCAAACAGATTAGGGCTAATCCAATAGAAATCTTTGCTCTCTTTATCATCTTTAAAAAAGAAGCATTTAAATATAGGCAGCTTAAGTCCAGTTTTAAAAAAAAGTCTATTGAAAAATGTGGATGCACATAAGTGCCAGCAATTCATCAAACGACTCTCCTTCTCACATCCTTTTCATTCCCAGGAGGAGAGTGGCTCACACTGCAAAAGATTTGGAAAAGCTTTACTTATTTGGGGCTGGGGAGGGTGGGGGAAGAGTGGAGGGAGAGGATTCTATTTAATGTTAAATAAAAGAAGTGTATTTTAATTCCAATATCCAAGATTCTGCAAACTGCTGAATACTCTGTTCATTGTGAGACACTGATTATGTAAAAGGCAGAAAAAGAATGCTCTGAAAGCATTTACCAGTTGGGAATACATTTAAATAACAGTAAACCATTAACATTTCACTATAAAACTAGGACTGTTCCTTAATGTTACCTTATTGATCTTTGATTTGTCCAGCCATAACCTATGAAATACTCTTCAATGAGCAGCATTTGAATATGTTGGGTGCGTGCCTGCATGCATGTGTGTGATCACAATTGCCAAATACAGAACAACTGTATGATAGAAACTTTTGTATTTTAACAAAAAGTTAGATGGTATTTATTTATAAAACAATAAAACAACATTATAAAATAAAAATAATTATTGTCATGAAATCATAAGTGGTAAAGAGAAAACATACATTGTAGCTAGGAAGAAAGTGCAGGACACAAATTCAGGACATGCTTTTGGTGATCAAGTCTCCTACTTAGAATATCAACAATGTTTTGAGAGTAGTTTTAAATTTACAGTTATACTGAAGAGCACTGGATTTTTAAAAATTCTTAATTTAGACTTATTCTATATTTCCCGGCATAACTGCAAATTGAAAATAAGCATTTTCAATATAGCCAGTGATCTAGCTGAAGGAGGACTTTATAGTCTGAAATGTTCTAAAACTTGTCCTTAATTACCTTATGCACATTTTGCACAATTAAATTTCCATCTAAGAATTTTGCATTTAGACTGTGCACTGCCGTTAAACCTTCATTTTATAGAAATGCAGCAGCCACTTTGGAACATTCAGACACAGGGAAACTTTTAAAAATCAGACTTAACTACTGGATTACATAAAATTCCCTAGGTGAGATTTCATCCCAAGACAAATTTACACAGTCCTAGAGAAGGAGTTTAAATCATCTGAAACTATGCTGGTGAAGAACCATAATAAATATTAAA
>NW_007727071.1:478155-486398 GCF_000696425.1 Galeopterus variegatus | reverse complement strand
GTCCTTTTGGCTCTGCAACTCAGGGGGTCATCATGAGAACACACAGTTCCCCACATATAACAGCTCCCTCCTCCCCCATTTTTCCATGTCACTGATTTGTGGGGGAAATTGGGTTATTTGTTCTATTATCTCTCCCACACTCTGGATTTGGCTGATTGATTTGTTTTGTATCATTTAACTTGTTCCTCCATGTATTAGTCCTTTTCTGTTGCTTATAACAAAACACCTGGACCTGGATAATTTATAAGAAAACAAAATTTATTGCTTAGAGTTTTGGAGGCTGGGATGTCCACAGTCCAGAAACATATCTGGTGAGGTGACTCTTTGGTGGTGGTTTTACAGCAATGCAGGGGTCTCACATGGCAGAAAATGGTGGAGCAGAGAAAGAGGATAGCTCCTCCTGCGCTCTCCTTTTAAGCCCTGAGAACCTTGCCCATGACCACCATTATTAATCCATTCATTAGGGTATGATCCTCAGAATCTAATCACCTTTTCAAGCCCCACCTTTTGATTACCATGAGAGGATTTCCCACCCTCAATTGTTACAGTAGGAATTAAGCTTCTAGTTATGGACTTTGGGGGACACAATTCAATCAATCCACAGCACTCCTCCCATATTTTCTGTAGAGACAGGTTACAGCTGACAGCATGATTAGGTTTAGGTACCCTTTTTTTTTGGTAGGAAAACTGAACACGTGGTAATCTGATGTATTTTAATGTTATATTCACAGGGATCTAGATTTTAACATTCTCTCTTCATTTGGTATATGTTTCAGGCCTTTTGTTAGTTTCTCAAGAAGTAGTTATGAAAATAAACTTTGGCCTAGGGTGGCCATCCTTATTTCATTAAGCTCTGGTGATGTCTGTTTGATAGCAATTTCTTCCTTCAGATTTTGGTTCAGTTCTCTGACGAGGTAAACTGATTTATCTTACTAGTGAGTAATGTCTGGCTGAGTGTTAAAACATCTTTTCATTTTACCTACCCTATGAAATAGTTAATTTTCCTTACTGGGCTTCTTCCAATAGCTGTTGGAGAATGGGAGAATTACTTCTTTTTTTAAAAATTAAATTAGGGTCGAGCCCATGGCGCACTCGGAAGAGTGTGGCACTGGGAGCGCAGCAGTGCTCCCGCCGCGGGTTCGGATCCTATATAGGGATGGCCAGTCCGCTCACTGGCTGAGTGCGGTGCGGCTGGTCTCAAAAAGGACAAAAAAAAAAAAAAAATTAAATTAAATTATGGGCCGAGCTCATGGTGCACTCAGGAGAGTGTGGTGCTGGGAGTGCAGCAGCGCTCCCGCCGCGGGTTCGGATCCTATATAGGGATGACCGGTGCACTCACAGCACTCACTGGCTGAGTGCGGTGCAGCCGGTCTCAAAAAAAGGACAAAAATAAAAATAAATAAATAAACAAATAAATAAATAAAAATAAAAATTAAATTAAATTAAATTTTACTTCTCAAAATACATTGTACTTGACTTTCATGGCCCTTTACCCATTCCTCTCCCCCCTCCCTTCCAAATTGTATCAGTGTTGAAGGAATTTTTGTGGTTATTCTGTCTTCTTCCCTGCACCCTTTATTTGTTTGTGTTTATTTATTAATTTTTAGCTCCCACAAATAAGTGAGAGCATGTGGTATTTCTCTTTCTGTGCCTGACTTGTTTCACTTAATATAATTTTCTCTAAGTCCATCCATGTTGTTGTGAATGGAAGTATTTTGTTCTTTTTTATAGCAGAGTAGAATTCCATTATGTAGATATACCACAGTTCCTTATCCACTCATCAGATGATGGACATTTTGGCTGGTTCCAGCTCTTGGCTATTGCATATAGAGCTGCAATAAACATTGGAGTACACGTATCCCTTCGGCATGGTGATTTCCATTCTTCTGGGTATATTCCCAGCAGTGGGATCACTGGGTCATATGGTAGATCTATCAGCAATTGTTTGAGGAACCTCCATATCATTTTCCATAAAGGCTGCACCATTTTGCAGCCCCACCAACAGTGGATAAGATTTCCTTTTTCTCTGCAACCTCTCCAGCACTTATTGTTCTCAGTCTTTTGGATGTTAGCCATCCAAACTGGAGTGAGGTGGTATCTCAGTGTGGTTTTGATTTGCATTTCCCAGATGCTGAGTGATATTGAGCACTTTTTCATGTGTCTGTTGGCCATTCGTATATCTTCCTTTGAGAAATGCCTGTTCAGCTCCTTTGTCCATTTTTTAATTGGGTTATTTGTTTTTTTCTTGTAAAGTTGTTTGAGTTCCTTGTATATTCTGGATATTAATCCTTTGTCAAATATATATTTAGCAAATATTTTCTCCCACTCTGTCGATTGTTTCTTTTGCTGTGCAGAAGCTTTTTAGTTTGATATAATCCCATTTATTTATTTTTCCTTTAGTTGCCTGTGCTTTTTGGGTCCTATTCATGAATTCTGTACCCACTGCTATTTCCTGGACTGTTTCCCCTATGTTTTCTTTAAGGAGTATTATTGTTTCAGGGTGTATCTTTAATTCTTTAATCCATATTGAGTTGATTTTGGTATATGGTGAAAGATACAGATCTAGTTTCATTCTCCTACATATGATATCCAGTTTTCCCAGCACCATTTGTTGAAAAGACAGTCTCTTCCCTAGTATGTAGACTTGCTACCTTTGTCAAGATCAGATGGCTGTAGGCATATGGGTTAATTTCTGGGTTCTCTATTCTGTTCCATTGATCCATGTGTCTGTTTTTCTGCCAGTATTGTGCTGTTTTGGTTATTATAGCATTGTAATATAGTTTAAAGTCAGGTAGTGTTATGCCTCCAGATTTATTTATTTTTGCTCAGGATTGCTTTGACTATGTGTGGCATTTTGTTGTTCCATATAAATGTCTGGGTAGCTTTTTCCATCTCAGAGAAAAATGTCATTGGAATTTTGATGGGGATTGCATTGAATTTGTGGATCGCTTTGGGTAATATGGACATTTCACAGTGTTAATTCTTCCAATCCCAGAGCATGGAATATTTTTCCACCTTCTTGTGTCCTCTTTAATTTCTCTCAACAGTGGTTTGTAGTTCTCTTCGGAGAGATTTTTCACATCCTTGGTCAGCTTTATTCCTAAATGTTTTATTTTTATTTTTTTGGTGGCTATAGTAAATGGGCTAACTTTCTTGATTTCTTTTTCTGCATGTTCACTGTAGGAGTATAGAAATACTACTGATTTTTGTGTGTTGATTTTGTACCCTGTAACTTTGCTGAAATCATTTATCAACTCCAAGAGTTTTTTTGTAGAGGCTTTAGGCTGTTCGGTATATAGGATCATGTCATCTGCAAACAGGGACAGTTTGACTTCATCTTTTCCAATCTGGATGCCCTTTATTTCCTTCTCTTCTCTGATTGCTCTGGCTAGTACTTCCAACACTATGTTGAATAGGAGTGGTGAGAGTGGGCATCCTTGTCTAGTTCCTGTTTTTAAGGGAAAAGCTTTCAGTTTTTCCCCATTCAGGATGATGTTGGAAGTGGGCTTATCATATATGGCTTTAATTATGTTGAGATACTTTCTGTCCTTGCCTAACTTGTAGAGTGTCTTTATCATGAAATGATGTTGAATTTTGTCAAATTCTTTTTCAGCGTCAATAGAGATGATCATGTGGTTTTTGTCTTTGCTTTTATTGACGTGGTGTATCACATTTATTCATTTGCGTGTGTTGAACCAACCTTGCATCCCTGGGATGAATCCCGCTTGATCATGGTGTGTAATTTTCTGTATGTGTTGCTGTATTCTGTTAGCTAGTATTTTATTGAGGATTTTTGCATCTATATTCATTGAGGATATTGGCCTGTAGTTTTCTATTTTTGATACATCTTTGTCTGGTTTTGGTATCAGGGTGATATTTGCCTCATAGAATGAGTTTGGGAGAATGGTCTCTGTTTCAATCTTTTGGAACAGTTTGTAGAGAATTGGTATCAATTCCTGTTTAAAGATTTGGTAGAACTCTGCAGTGAACCTGTCTGGTCCTGGGCTTTTCTTTGTTGGGAGCCTTTTGATAACAGCTTCAGTCTCTTTTATTGTTATTGGTCTGTTCAGATTTTCTATATCTTCTTGGCCCAGTTTTGGTAATTTGTATGCATCCAGAAATTTATCCATTTCCTACAGATTTTCAAATTTGTTGGCATATGGATGTTTATAGTAGTCTCTAATGATTCCTTGTATTTCTGAGGTGTCAGTTGTAATATCACCTTTTTCGTTTCTAATTTTTGTTATTTGGGTCTTCTCTCTTCTTCTCTTAGTTAATCTTGCTAAAGGTTTGTCAATTTTATTAATCTTTTCAAAGAACCAACTTTTTGTTTCATTGATCTTTTACATTGTTTTTCGTGTTTCTATTTCATTTAGTTTTGCTCTGATCTTAATTATTTCTTTCCATCTGCTAACTTTAGGTTTGGATTGTTCTTGTTTTTCTAAATTTTTAAGGTGAAGTGTTAGGTTATTTATTTGCCATCTTTCCATTCTTCTGAAGTAAGCATTTAATGCAATAAATTTCTCCCTTAAAACTGCTTTTGTAGTATCCCACAAGTTTTGGTACAATGTGTTATTATTTTCATTAGTTTCAAGAAATTTTTTGATTTCCTGTTTAATTTCTTCTTGGACCCTCATGTCATTAAGTAGAATGTTGTTTAATTTCCATGAGTCTGTATAGTTTTCAGAGTTTTTGCCTAGATGATCTGTCCAATGATGAGAGTGGGGTGTTCAGGTCCCCACTATTATGGTGTTAGTGTCTATTTCTTTTTTTAGATCTAATAGTGTTTGCTTTGTAAATCTGGCTGCTCTGACATTAGATGCGTATATATTTATGATTGTTATGTCTTCTTGATCGATAAATCCTTTTATCATTATATATTGGCCATCTTTATCTCTTTTAATGGTTTTTGCTTTAAAGTCTATTTTATCTGGGCCGGCCCGGTGGCGCACTCGGTAGAGTGTGGCGCTCCCACCGAGGGTTCGGATCCCATATAGAGACCGGTCCGCTCGCTGGTTGAGCGCGGTGCGGGCGCAACACTGAGGGTTGCAATCCCGTTACCGGTCACAAAAAAAGACAAAAAGGAAAAAAAAAGTCTATTTTATCTGATATAAGAATAGCTACTCCAGCTCATTTTTTATTTCTACTTGCATGATATATCTTTTTCCATTTTTCACTCTTAGTCTATGTGTGTATTTACAGCTTAAGTGAGTCTCTTGGAGACAACATATTGTTGGGTCCATCTTTTTAATCCAGTCAATCAGTCTCTGTCTTTTGAATGGGGAGTTTGGTCCCTCTACATTCAGAGTTATTATTGAAAGGTATTGATTTATTCCTGGCATTATACTGATTTTTGTTTAGATGTCTTAAGTATCTTTTGTTCCTTTCAAATTTTGTTTGTCTTCTGTATTTGTTGGTTTCTTGGGATGATAGATAAACGATTTTTTCTCTTTTTTGTTAACATTTTTGTTTTGCTTGTAGGTATTGTTCTTTCTTGTGTATTCGTGTTAGTGATGATTGTTTTTGTGGTATCAAACCCAGTACTTCCTTGAGAATTTCTTGTAGGGCTGGTCATGTGGTAGTGAACTCCCACAGTTTTTATTTGTCTGAGAAATATACTATTTGTCCTTCATTTCAGAAGGATAGCCTTACTGGGTAAAGTATCCTTGGCTGGCAATTTTTGTCCTTTAGTGTTTTGAATATATCATCCCATTCTTTTCTGGCTTTCAGAGTTTCTGATGAAAAGTCTGATGTTATTCTGATTGGGGCTCCCTTTTAAGTGACTTGCTGCTTCTCTCTTGCAGCTTTTAAGATTCTCTCTTTGTCTTTGATTCTTGTCAGTTTGATTATCACATGTCTTGGAGAGGACCTTTTTGGGTTGAATGTGTTTGGTGACCTTTGGGCTTCCTAAATATGGGTATCTGTGACTTTCCGTATACCTGGGAAGTTTTCTGCTATTATCTCATTGAGTATGTTTTCAATGCCATTTCCTTTGTCCTCCCCTTCTGGAATACCCGTGATTTGGATATTTGAGTGCTTAAGGTTGTCAGTTGTCTCTCTTAAATTTTCTTCAATTTTTTGATTCTTTTTTCTGGTCTGCCTGTGATAACTCAAACAGCCTGTCTTAGAGGTCAGAAATTCTCTCTTCTGCTTCAAGTTTGCTGGTTCAACTCTCTATTGTATTTTTTAGTTCACTGAATGAATCCTTCAGCTCCACAAGCTCAGCTACATTTTTATTCAAGGCATTGATTTCTTTGTACATTTCTTCTTTCAGATCCTGTATGTTCTTTCTCATTTCATTGTGTTGTTGCACCGTGTTTTCTTGTATCTCATTTAGTTTCCTTAGAATAGTTACTCTAAATTCCTTGTCTGTCATTTCAAAGACTTACTGTTCTATAGGATCTAGCACTTGTAAGTTATTAATTTCCTTTGGTGGTGATGTACTTTCTTGATTTTTCATATTTCTGGTTTCTTTCCTTTGGTGTTTAGTCATTGTGGCCGGGGATATCACAGTTCACTCGTTTCACCCTGATGTGTGGCCTGGATCTTGAAGGGTCTGCTGCTGCTGGACAGCAGGAACTAGCCTGGACCGGAAGTCCCGCCCCAACTGCCTTCACCCACAGGTTGGGTGGCTGGGAGTCCAGAGCCTCTCAAGTCGCTCAGGAGACAGACAGCCTGCGCCGGAAGTCCCACCCCAACTGCCTTCACCCGCAGGTTGGGTGGCTGGGAGTCCAGAGCCTCTCAAGTCACTCAGGAGACAGACGGCCTGTGCCGGAAGTCCCACCCCACCTGCCTTCACCGGCTGGTTGATGGCGTGGGAGTGCAGAGCTTCTCAAGTCGCTCAGGGAGCCAGACGGCCTGTGCTGGAAGTCCCGCCCCACCTGCCTTCACCAGCTGGTTGACGGCGTGGGAGTGAAGAGCTTCTCAAGTCCCATACGGAGACAGACGGCCTGCGCTGGAAGTCCTGCCCCGGCCCCGCCTGCCTTCTCTGGCCAGCAGGCTCCGGGCATGTGAGCACAGAAGCTCTAAAGCCTCCCTGCGAAATGGGGGCAACCTGAACTGGGGTCCCGCCGCGGGCGGCTCCTGTCCGTTCCAGCACTGGCTTCGGGTCCTCTGTCGCTGCTCCTCAAAGCTGCTAATTGGTGGCTCTGTGGGAGAGAGCGACACCGGGAACCGACTGCTCTGCCGTCTTGACCCACAATCGGGAGTCACTTCCCTTTGGCATGTTACCCTACAGACAGATGATGAAACAGAGTTGGAACGTTTAAGGAGACATTCGGGTACTAGTGGTGCTCAGCGGGAGCGCCTGGGAGAATGTTTCTGGAAACATGATGTATGTCTGTCCTGGAGAACAGGTATCATAGGTCATGGCCCTTTTCTGTTTATCACAGACCTTAGGATGGGCATTTTTTTTTTCCTTTTTGTCTTTTTCCGTGTCCGGCAACGGATCGCAACCCTCAGTGTCGCCCCCGTACCGGACCGGGACCAGCAACGGGATCGCAACCCTCGGCGCTGCCCCCGCGCCTCGCTCAGCCAGTGAGCGGGAACCGGTCTGTATGTGGGATCTGAACCCTCGGCGGGAGCGCCGCCGCACTTCCCAAGCGGCGCACTATAGCAGTGCGCCACCAGGCTGGCCCAGTCTTTTTTTTTTTTTTTACTGACCGGTAACGGGATCGCAACCCTCGGTGTTGCGCCCGCACCACGCTCAGCCAGTGAGCGGGAACCGGTCTCCACATGGGATCTGAACCCTCGGCGGGAGCGCCGCCGTGCTCCCAAGCGGCGCACTCTCCAGTGCGCCACCGGGCCGGCCCAGGATGGGCATTTTATATCATTCTTTCTTATTTTAACTCTTATATGGTTTTCTTGAAATCTCCTCATTCATGTTTGGATGGAAAATTTAGGGAGCTTAGAAGAATGGACCTTTCAAATTCTATTGGCTTTTCCCCCTTTCTTTTGTTTTTGGTGTATCCCAGACCCTTTAAGTGTTCCGATAAACCTAATAAGAAATTTATATAAATTTATATGAGTAACACTATAAAACACTCTTGAAAGACCCCAAATCAGACTTTAACAAATGAATAGACCTACCATGTTCTTAGGTTAAAAAGACAATTTTATAAAGTGTTAATTCTCCTAAAGTTAACTTACAAATGTAACATGATCATAAGAAAAATACCATCAGTTCTCCCCCCCCCCCCCGGGTTTTTTATTATTTTTTTTTTGGAAAAAAAAAAAAAAAAAAA
>NW_007727071.1:470606-478145 GCF_000696425.1 Galeopterus variegatus | reverse complement strand
AATAATAAAAAAAAAAAACCCACCATTTCCCCCCCCCCCCCCGGAGTTTATCATAGTGTTCATTTGGAAGAATAAATAAGAATAAATTTCCCCTTGGAAGTCCTGGTGGGGAGAGGGCAGTGGCTAGTTCTACCAGATACTGAAGTATACATAGAGGCTTCATCATCAAAATATTGCGATATTAGCACTTGTCTAGACATATTGATAGAACAGATTAGAAAAGCCAGAACAATACCTAAGTACATATGAAAATTTAGCATATGATAAAGATAGAATTTCACAATAGTAGAGAAAGGTTACCTTTTTAGTAAATAGTGTTTGGACAGCTGTAGAGCTCTGGGGTAATAAATCACACTACGTGTCAGGATACATTCCAAATAAATCAGAGATTATGTGTAAAAAAGTTAAGTTATATGAGTACTAAACAAAAACAAGGGTACATTTTTTATAACCTGAGAGTGGGGAAACCTTTTCTAACTATGACTCAGAATCCAGAAGGAGCAAAAGAAGATTAATAAAATTGATTACATCAACAACAACAACACTGCATTGCAAAAATTACTATAAGTGAAGTCAAAAGACAAATGAAAAACTGAAAAAAATATGTTGAACTTATAGTAAAGGGCTTTTATCTGTAATATATAAAAACTTCTAAAAACTGCGAAGAAAAAGGCAAAATAACCTGATAGAAAAAATGGGCAGAAGATAGGGAATAGTTTATGGAGAAATAGAAATGGCCCTATATAATTGAAAAGATGCTTAAATTTCTTATAATGAAAGAAATACTAATTAAAACTATTGAAACTGACTATCTTCTTGCCAGTAGGAGTACAAAATGGGCAGTTCCTATGGAGAAGAACTTGCTTGTATTTTGCAAATTTACATATGCTTTTGTCATTGATTTAGCAATCCCATACCTAGGAATCTGCCTTAAAAATATGCTTGCAAAAGTAGGAAACAACTTATGCAAAAGGCTATTCATTGCAGGATTATTTTTAATAGCAAAAAAACTATAAACGGGCCGGCCCGGTGGTGCACTGCTACAGTGCGCCGCTTGGGAGCACGGCGGCGCTCCCACCGAGGGTTCAGATCCCACATACAGACCGGTTCCCGCTCACTGGCTGAGCGAGGGGCGGGCACAGCACCGAGAGTTGTGATCCTGTTGCCGGTCCCGGTCCGGTACGGGCGCAACACTGAGGGTTGCGGTCCGTTGCCAGACACGAAAAAAGACAAAAAGGAAAAAAAAAAAAAAACCCTATAAACAACCCATATTTTATCATTATGGAAGTGGTTGAATAAACTATGGTAAATCCACACAGTTGAGTACTATACAGATACAATAAGGGAAGTGTATCTTTGGTGATACAGGTCACCAAAACGTGGTTTACCACCTTTGGGGAACATGAGAGGTACTTCTGGGTGCTGTTAATATTCTGTTTCTTGCACTGGATGGTAGTTGCATGAATGGGTTTATTTTATGGGAATTCAGTGAGATGTTCACTTATGTTTTGTATACTTTTCTATAGTATATTTAAAGTTGGGAAAAATGTTTACTTAAAGAAAGGAGTAAGGATCTCTGAAGAAAACAAGATATAGCATAGTGTTTGTAGTATGTTATCTTTTGCGCAACAAGGTTTGAAAAGAATATGAAAAAAGTATATATTTCTTTTTATCTTTAAAAAGACACAATGAAGCAATAAACCATAAAATTAATAAATATAGTTGCCTATATTGAGAGGAAGAGGACAGGATCAAGTGACAGGGTTTTTTTTTTTGTGTGTGTCCTTTTTGAGACTGGCCGCACTGTGCTCAGCCAGTGAGCGCTGTGAGCGCACTGGTCATCCCTATATAGGATCCAAACCCACGGCGGGAGCACAGCAGCGCTCCCAGCGCCACACTCTCCCGAGTGTGCCACGGGCTCGGCCCTCAAGTGACAGGGTTAAAGGTGAGTTTTCTGTGAGGTACTTTTTTATGACATTCTTTCACAAAATTTGGAAATTTTTTGGCTGTAATTTCTTCATGTATTTTTATGCCCAATTCTCTCATATCCTTCTAGGTTTTCAGTTATATAGGAATGGCAAACCACTTAATATTGTGCAGATCACTGAGGCTCTGTTTATGTTCATGTTTTTTTCTGCTTCAGATTGGATAAGTTCAATTAAGTTTCTGTTGATCTGTCTTTTAAGTTCACTAACACTTTAACTTTTAACTTTTACAGTTTCCAACTTCTGATTAAGTCCATCTAGTATGTATGAGAGTTCTTCAAAAAGTTCATAGAAAGACTTGTATTATCTTTTAATTCTACTCTCCATGAACTTTTTGAAGTACCCTTGTATTTTTATTTCAGATATTATACTTTTCAGATGTAGACTAGCCATTTTTTTCCCTCTGTACTTTGTTTCTCTGCTGAGATGTCTATCTTTTCACTCATTATAACCATCTTTTCCTTTAAGTCCTTGAACATATTTATTATATATAGCTGCTTTAAAATCCATTTTTAGGGCCAAGCCCATGGCGCACTGGGGAGAGTGTGGCACTGGGAGTGCTGCTGCGCTCCCGCCGTGGGTTCAGATCCTATATAGGGATGACCGGTGCACTCACAGCGCTCACTGGCTTTGCGCAGTGCGGCTGGTCTCAAAAAGGACAAAAAAAAAAAAATCCATTTTTAGTAATTCCATCATTTGAGACATCTTGGGGTCAGTTTCTTTGGGGAGCTGCTTTTTAATTTAAAAAAAATTATTGTCATTTTTTGCTTCTTTATATATCTAGTAATTTTTTTTTTCCTTTTTGTCTTTTTTCATGACCGGCAATGGGATCACAACCCTCGGTGTCGCGCCTGCACCGCGCTCAGCCAGTGAGCTGACTGGTCTCTATATGGGATCCGAACCCTTGGCGGGAGCGCTGCCACGCTCCCAAGTGCCGCACTCAAACGAGTGCGCCACTGGGCCGGCCCAATGTCTAGTAATTTTTTAATGTGTGGTGGTATCTTTATTATGGTCTTGAGTTTGTTCTGGCAGATAGTTAAATTATTGAAAGATCTTTTTGGTCTTTTAGGCTTGGTTTTATTCTTTGCTTGGGTGGGTCGATTTTGGTTTTGAGCTTAGTTGTAGGGTGTGGCCTTTACTCTAGGTTGTGATTTTTACTCTTAAGGCATGGCCTTTCAGGGTCTCAGCTGGATTCCTGAGGGTGCTCAGTTAGGTTTCTCCATTCTAGAACTCCAATATCTCCCAGAACTGCAGGATATCTAGTATTTTTGTTCTGTTTTCAGTCCCACAACTATCCTTTGAGTGGGTCTGTGGAGCTGAGGCACCTGTTATGTAGTTTTGACTTTGGAACCATGTAAATATTTTTACATAAGTAAAAAATAAAATTAAATTAAAAATGAAAAAAGGCAATCCCCCTCCCCCACATTGAATATAAACACAAACACATGAACGTAATCATATCAAGTAGGTACCATAATCACACCAGGGAAAGAATTATTTCAAGTGACTTTAAACTTTATTTTCACTGTATATTCCTGGTGGTATGTATTTTAAGGTCAGAAGAAGAGAAATTAATCTTAAAATGTATTCAGTAGTCTTTTATTTTTTCTGGCAAGATTAACCAGGTGTATTAGTAGTAGTTGTTATTTTGAAACAATTGCTTTTATATTGTAAGTTAAAGCAAACTGATAATTACGTTAATTTTGTTAGAAAACAAGATTTGAAACAGAAACCTGAACTATTTAGGGGCCTACCTTTCAGGACTTGAATACTTTCTTCTGACTAGTCTGAGATTTCAAGGGTTTAGATTCTAGCCGTGTTGATAGCTATGTGCCCTTAACAAGTTATTTAATTTTTCTGGGCCTCAGTTTTCTCATCTCTAAAGGAGTGCTAGTAACAGTGCTTACTTTTACAAGGTTGTTTTGAGGATTCTGTCAGTTAATATGTATAAAGTGCTTACAATGACACTGGCATCCACTCAGTATTCCATAAGTGTTTATTTTAGCTCTGTGTTTATTACCCAGAACTCAGCATAAGAACTAAAGGCAAGGAAATGTGAAAGAAGGTGGAGAATGAAAAGATCTGATAGGGCCGGCCCGGTGGCGCACTGCTACAGTGCGCCGCTTGGGAAGCACGGCAGCGCTCCCGCCGAGGGTTCGGATCCCACATACAGACCGGCCGCTCACTGGCTGAGCGAGGTGCGGGAGCAACACCGAGGGTTGCGATCCCGTTGCCAGTCCCGGTCCGGTACGGGCGCGACACTGAGGGTTGCGATCCGTTGCCGGTCACGAAAAAAGACAAAAAGGAAAAAAAAAAAAGAAAAGATCTGATATACATGCTGGTGTTCCATAAAGCTGGGGTGTGGGGTGGGGTGGGGGAGGAATGGGGGAAATGTAAGACTCAAAGAGATAGTAGTTGAAAATTACAAAATTTTATAAAGTTGATGAGATCCAAGAACCAAACAAATTCTGAGGAGGTTAAATAAAATAAATCTACAACCTAAATACAAGAAAACCAACCAGCCAACCGACCAACTACATCTTGACCAAGTGGATTTCTTTAAGGAGTGTAAGGATGGCTTAGCCTTAGCAAACCTGTTAACTTTATTCGCTACATTAACAGACTAAAGGAGGTGGAAAAAAACCCATTATATCAATAGATGAAGAAAAGGCATTTGGTAAATTTTATAAAATTCTTAGAAAACGAGTAAGTAGTACAGTTTCCTTAATATGATGATATGTGCTTAGTGGTGAAATCTCAAGTGTGTATCCTTTAAAGTCAAAAACAAGAGTAGGTGCCTACTCTTACTACCTCTATTCAGTTTTACAATGGAGGTCCTAGTCAGCCTAGTTAGAAGAAAAAGAAGCAAGAATTGCACAAAATTCTAATTTTTTCAGATTTCTACATAGAACATTCAGGAGACTTTATAATAATGAGAATTTGGCAAAGTTGATGAATTATACAAATGCGATTTTTAAAAGGTCCAAAATTGTAAGGAATTTAGGAAAGTGTCTAACAAAAATAATGTGCAAGACCTTTATGGAGAAAGTTACAAAAGATATAAAGTAAAACTTGAATAAATGGCAAAATACATTGTGTTAAATGGCTGGGAAAATTTAGTATTTTAACAATATTAGTTTCTCCACATTTGATCTCTAAATTCACTGGAATTTCAATCATAATCCTAATAGGTTCTTTCAAGGAATTTGTGGGGTGATCCTAAAACTCACTTGTAAGAGTAAAGGGTGAAGAAAAACCAAGATGAGTGTGAAAAGGAGGAATAGGGAAGGAGGGTTGGTATAAGAGATTTTCAAAACTTATTGTAAGGCTAGTTGAATAGATAGACTAGAAAAAGACCTTGTATAAATGGGAACTTGGTGTATGATAGAAGTGTCAGTATACATCAACAAGGAGAGAAAGTGCTATTTAGTAAATAGGCTGGGAAACTGACCATCCTTGTGGGGGGGAAATCAGATTTTTACCTCATCCCATTTACTAAAATTTCAAATGAATTTAAGTTGTAAATATGAAAATAAAAATTTAAACGTCTTAAAAATACAGTATATCTTTATCACCTGAAAATAGGGGGAAGGATATTATAAAGGTAAGACAAACTATAACGGAAAAAGAAATGATAATTTTAATACATTAAAATTAAAAACTTCTGTATATCAAAAGATGCTATAGATGGAATTAAAAGATAAGCCACAAATTGGGTGAAGATAATTACTGTGCACATAATTGTGAGAAATGCCCTCACATGTCCAATACCAAAGGATGGGCATGGAGACACGAGGTACAGTCAAGTGAGACTTTGATTACGGCCTTGCAAGGTTCTGGTGTGTGAAGGGCAGGCATGCATGAAACGGTTGCATCGAGCTATTTATTCCCTAATGTGCAGGTCCCTGCCCTCTGTTCCTCATTGGCCGAGAGTACTACAGGGTGCGTAATCTTCCCAGATGACACCTAAGATTTATTACCCCGATTTTATCCCCTTACAAGGAATTTCTTTGAGGGCTCAGGACAAGCCCATGAAAAAGGCCCGCTAAAGCCCTGTGAAAGGAGAAACACCAGGGAATGAAGAAAACAATAGGGTCTAGTAACTCATCACCATCTCAAGAGAGCTCTGTCTGTTCAGAGACCCTCTGGGAATGGGCTGGGCCTGAATCAGCTAAAACACCCTCAGATAAGTCATTTCTGAAAATGAATCACTTAGATTATTTTCTTAAAATAATCAACAGAGGTCTAATAACTAGGCCACATAAAGAGCTCTTAAGCAGTAAGAGTATGCCTAGTAGAAAAATGGGCAAAGGTATGAACAGATAATTAACAAAAGAAGAAACCCGAATGGCAGTTAACCTATGGAAAGAGATTTAGCCTCACTAACTATAATGGAAATGCAAATTACAATGAGAATTCCACTTCAGACTCATCAAAATAATAAAAAATAGAAAAGTGTAACAATGCGGAGGGTAGGTAATTTGGGGGAACAGGAATACTTTACAAGTGAGTGGGAGTGTAAACTGGTTTAGTAAAGCACTTTGGAGAATAATTGAGTGTATCTACTAAAGTTGAAAGTATCTATCACGTGATTCAGCAATTCTACTTCCAGGAAAATAAAAGCTGAGAAACACACTGTGCAGAAGGAGATGTATTCAAAATGTCCAGGCAACCTTGTTTGTGATAGTGATAAATAAGAAACAACCTAAAAGTACCTCAATAGGGAAATGGATTAAAAATACCTTTTTATGTGAAGAAATAGTGTCTATAGCATTTAGAATGAAAGAATTAAGCTATCTGTATCACTGTAGCTAATTTTCAAAAATTATAAGGTTGAGCCTTAAAAAATTGGGAAGCTCATTTCTGTATCATAAATGCATTTGACTATATTTTTAAAACAATGTAGTAAAAATGAAATTATGGGTACTGCAAATTAGTGATGATCTCTGAGGAGGAAGGGGATTGAATGAGTTGCTGAGTTCTTCAAGGTGCGAGAAACATTTTATTTTTTTAAGTAGGAGGCATATATGAAGAAATGTTAGTATTTATTAAATCTCAATACATGGATATTTGTTATATTCTTCTCTGGACGTTTTTATATATTTTTTAAATTTTGTAATTAAAAATAAAAATATTTTAAACTAGATTATTATAACATGGTAAGTTTCTAGAAGAGGTATAAGCAGAATCTTGTGAGAGCACTGAGGAAGAAGGACTCAGGGAGATGGACAAAGATTGTTACGGTTGAATTTTGGCAAACAGCACTGAGAAAGTGAGAAGAGGGGCATTGCAGGCAGAGGGACCTTTATGTGCAAAGATGTTAGCCGTGAGAGACACTGGATATGTTTAGGTAGGAGTGAATTTTGGTGTGGTTAGAGAATCGGGTGGGTGTCCCGACCCACGGGATATTCAACGCAGACCCTGGAGGGGGGAGTGGGAATTGGATGGGACAAGAGATGTGAGAAATGGAGACAAGACAGTATTCTGATCAAGTCTCATTTATTAGCCAGAAGGTCACAGTTTATATAGACAGCAGGAGGGAATCAGCAGATAA
>NW_007727071.1:393868-469951 GCF_000696425.1 Galeopterus variegatus | reverse complement strand
CCCAAAGAAAGCAAAAGAAGCAAGCCCACAAGCAGCCCTAAAAAGGGTAAGAGATAAGGCAGGAATCCATTAAGTCTGGACCAAAGGGGGTTTTTCCACACAACTATAAGCGGGAGATGATGAGAACAAATAAGCTGAATGGGTGTCACAATCTACAACAGATACATATGATGTAGGAGGACTAGAAATGGTCCCACCCTTGCAATCACATGGTTTTCCATAGTTTGTTCACCAATTGGCGAGTGAGTCCAGGATCTCCAAAGCCGGACTGGACCTTGGGCAGTTGACCAGACAAACCAACAATCAGGAAGAAAATGCTGGTTGCTATGACCCTTAGGGAGGCTTAACGGGAGAAGCCTTTCCCTTTTATCCCTTTTCCTTTTTTTCTGCCTTCTTCTGGATTAAGAGTATTTTAATGATTATATTTTATCTTCCATGTCTCTTCTTAGTATGTCTAATCTTTCCTCTAGGCTTTGAACATACAGAATATGTTTATAACAACTGTTTAAATCTCCTTGTCTACTAATTCGTCTGTGTTATCTCTGGGTTGGTTTTGGTTTTTCTCATTATAGTTTGTATTTTCCTGTTCCCTTGCATGGTAATTTTTAATTGGATATACAGATATTGTGAATTTTATCTTGTTGGATGCTGAGTATTTTTGTATTCCTATAAATAGTCTTGACCTTTGTTCTGTGATGAAGTTCAATTACTTGGGAACAGTTTGATTTGGGTGGGTCTTGCTTTTAAGCTTTGTTAGGTGTAACCAAAATAATGTTTAGTCTAGGGTTAATTTTCCTCACCACCAAGGCAAAAGTCTTCTGAGCACTATACTCTGTCCAGTGCCCTATGAATTATGAGGTTTTCCACTCAGCCTGGCAGGAAGAGGAACAGTCCTTGGCCCTGTGTGAGCTTTGAGGATTGTTCCCTCCAGTCTTTCTGAGTGATGCTTTCCCTGGCTTGGAAATTCTTCCTCACATGCTCTGATCAGTACTCAGCTGGAGACTGGAGGGGTAGGTAGCCTCTGCAGACGTTCAACATTCTCTGTGCAGCCCTGCCTTCTCCGATACCATCTATGGACTCTAGCTAAATTGGCCACCCTGTACACTCAGCTCTGCTTTTTCAGCTCAGGAGACTGTGGGCTCCACCTGGTTCTTCCCTGGGCCATGGCATGGAATGACTTCAGGCAGAAAGCTGGGCAATTAAAGGATTCCTCTTATGAGTCTTCTTCCAAGGATCACTGTTCTTCATTGCCTGATGTCCAATGTCTTGAAAACCATTGCTTTTCATATTTTATCCTTTTTTTTCTTTCTTTTTCTTTTCTTTTTTTTGTAGTTGTTGCAGGTGGGAAGGTAAATCTGGTCCCTGGTTAATCTGGTAAATCTTGGCCAGAAGCAAAATTGTCTACAACAGGTTTTTGAATGAAGGCATTGGTGATCTAGAAACACCCATGGGGACCTAGGAGAATGTCAACCCCTTTCTGGTTGGGATGCCTGGGTGGGAGAGCAGAGGTGGCTTTTTCCTGAGTGGACATCAAAGCAATTGGCTTGTTTAGGGAAGGAGGTGGGAATAGGGCTTGGGAGAAAGTTTCCCTAGAAAAATCCAGGGCTATAGAATGAGAACCTAAGGGCATGATGAAAAGAAAGGGACCATAGGCCCCCCATTAGTGATGACAGAGTCTGGGCTGGAAAACAGAGGCAACAGAAGGCTTGTGTCCTGCAGTGGGAGGATGTAGGAGAGGGGGACGTTGCCAAGGGTGCTGTCAGGGGCGTGGATGCTCCAGATGTGTGCCCGGAGAGGGGAGGGTGTTGCTCCTTCCCAGGGCTGCACGTCTCTCCTGAGCCAGGCTGCTAGGGCACGTCCTTCCTCCAGTTCACACTAAGTAGAATTTGTTAAGAATATATACGTTATAAAACCATTGATTCAAAATCAGAATAAATAGGCCTAAGGTCAATATTATGGAAACATTTTCTTGTTTTAAATCTGTGTTTATACTTTATAGTGCTGGAAATCCAATTGTGATTACTTAGCTTAATATTTTAATTATGAAGTATTAGGTATAAAAAGAATGACCTATTTTAGAAGATGATAACACTGACTTATTCCAAGGTTACTGGCACAACTTTGAGTATCTATTTTTGTTTAATATTTATGTGAAATTTAAAAATACACAGAGGTAGAGAAAACATTATAATGAACACCCATGTACTCATCACCCAGTTTCAACAGCGATCAACACTTCGTCAACCTTCTTATTTAAATACGTCCTTCTCACTTTTACATTTCTTTGGTTCTTGTTTTCTGGTGGAGTATTTTAAAAGCAAATCCCAGAAATAACGTCATTTTACTCACGAATACTTCACTTTTCTCTAACAGATAAGGGAAGTTTTATTTTTTAAAATATTACTACCATATCATTATTACAACTAAGGGAATTCACAGTATTTCCTTAATATCATCTATTATCAGTTATCTAATCAGGTATCAAATTTCCCCAATAACTTCAAAAATGTCATTTTCCAGTTGGTTTGTTCTAATGGGGCCCAAACAAGATGTGCGTGTTATACCCGATGACAGTGTCTCCTGAGTCTCTTATACTCATTCGTCTTCACTGCTAAAGAATAATTTTCAAAAGGCAAAATCCTGACTCTCATGCGGATACAAAGTGAACAGTCCCAGACTCCACTTGTACATGTTTTTGTCCTAGTCTTTGAAGTTAGTCATTTGTCCAAGGAATGTTGGTTGCTTTATTTGAAAATGGTATCCAGAGACCACAATTTTGAGTCCTTTTCCTCTAGAAGCTGTGATGGGTCACCATTGAGTTGTCTGGTCATCTTGTGATCAAGGGGTATGTGTTTCTTGATGGTGATAGCCTAGTTATGAGACTGGAAACTTCACAGAAATCCTTCTCGTGTCCTTGGGCTCTTTAGAGTGATGTTCTAACCACTGAGCCAATTAACCAGACGTGGAATGGGTTTATATCATTGTTATCAATCTTCCTAGAACAAGCAAAGACAAGGGAGTTTTTAGTTCCTTAATCATGAAATTTTATGATTTTTCCCCCCCTGCCACTGGCCGGTTCAGGGTCCAAACCCTTAAGCTTGGTGTTATCAGCACTGTGCTCTAACCAAGTGAGCTAACTGGCCAGCCCTGTTTTCTGATAATGTGAATATTAAGTAAATATACTCATTTTTGTTTTCCTCTTCTTTTTGCCTGCCATTTTGGTAAATTAACTTTACAAAGGAAGAACTTAAAATAAGTTTTTTTCCTCTTACTTTTCAGGTAAAGAGATTATAAATCTTCAACTGAATGAAAAATTTTTTCTTAAAGTTGCACATTCTCCAATAAAAAACACCAAATGTTTTTCTATTTTGCCTGAACACAAGATTTAAATAAGAAGTTTCCACAGAAGGTAAGATAATTTTCCTTTTTAAGTTGAATCTACCTTATTGTATAATTTACACAAATATACTGTATAGGTGGAAGTTCAAAGATGGGTGATAGCAAAAAATTTAGTTTTGAAGGTGTGCCTATGGTCTGTTGTCTTTTGGTTGTCTTTTGATCTTCCTATGTCTGGTTTTGAGATGTTCTGTGTATCTGCGGACAAGTTACTTGGTCTCTCCAAGCCGAAGTGTAATCCGTATAAAATGTGGGCACTCATGCGTGTATACGGAGGTATATGTTCTATCTCATTTACAGGGAACACGTGAGATAGGGCATGAACACTGTCATGGCTGCTGTTCAGGGCACACACTTCATGAAGAAGATGAAAAAGGGAGGGAAGGACTTCTGCTTCCAGCAGTGTTTGATGCTCTTGAAAGTCTCTCCTATTACAGTACAAATAGGTGTTGGATAAATTATAATAAATATAGTCTCTTGTGGGCACTTCAGTATATTAAAAATTAAGATTACTCTCTAAAGAGCACAATAGAAAAAGAAAAGAAAAAAGAAAAGTGAGCGTTTTATCTCTCTTTTGCCCCTTGCTGAAGAAAACATAAATCTGCTTCAGAGGAAAGCATGCTCAATGTAGTTCCTCAAGATTTCTATAGATTAAATTTAAGCAAATTTGAGTTTACAGTCAGACCATACACACACACACAAACCATTATGAGGAAGAGTCAGCATAATTAAATGTCCCAAGGCCTGCAGATATTGAATAATCAGATGCAGTATATAGTAATTATATATAAAATATTTGAAGGAGTACAAGATAAAATAAAAATTAGAAACAAAAAGCAAAGTATTAAAATGATCCAAGTAAACTAGACCATAGCCACTCCTGTGTCCTTCTGTCCTGATGAAGGAGCCTACTAAGGCCATGCCTACTAAGGCCAGGCCAAAAGAAAGAGAGAAAGGATGCTCTGGGCTGAAAATAAAAGAGACTGGTAGAAATGGGTCACCTGTGGAATGAATATGTTCCTAAGATTTTCAAAATGTATATCAGTTAATGCAAGAAAAAATGGTAGAGCTGAAGGGCAGTTTATCAAAATTTAATCCAGCAGCCTAAAATTTCAAAACAGAAGATAGAACAAAGTGATTTACAGATACTAAAGAATAGAAAAGAAAGTAGAGGACAGAAAGTAAGATCAAAATTTAATCCAGCAGCCTAAAATTTCAAAACAGAAGATAGAACAAAGTGATTTACAGGTACTAAAGAATAGAAAAGAAAGTAGAGGACAGAAAGTAAGGTGAAGGTTAAAAAACAAACAAGTCCTGGATTTAGAAGTTCTGAGATGAAGGTTTGGAAAATATAGTTTTTGGTTTTTTTGCTTTAAGGGAAGCATTTCATCAGTTACTTAAAGCAGTCCAGAATTTCAGTCAATGCTAAAGCAATCCTTTGTAGAAAATTGGAAATATCTGTGTTATACATTTGAGTGAACCAATTATATTTTTATACACTGTCTCTGGAGTGCCACAGGAAGGTGCTGAAGATGTCACTTTGATGATTTAGCTTTGCTATATAAATTTAATAGACTAGGTATATATATACAAAAAAAATAAATAAATCCAAGTAAAGCCTTTAGAAATGAAAGAAAATACTGAAATTAAAAACTCAATTTGTGGATAAAGCAGATTAAACGTGGATGAAGACGGAATTAGTTAGAACATATATGTGAAGAAATTATCCAGAGTGCAGTACTGAGAGATGGAGATGAAAAATGAGATTAAGAGAAAGTGGAGGTTAGAATAAAAAGGTATGGTAAATGTGTAGTTGGAATTTCAGAATGAAAAAATAGGGAAAATGGAAGAGGGGCATTATTCAAAGTATTAATAGCTTTGAACTTTTTAGAAACTAATAAAAAACATATTTAAGAAGCACAGTATGTAGCAAGCAGTATAAACAAAAAACCCATCCATACCCACACATTGAAATTCTATAGCATCAAAGACAAAGAGGATATTAAGCTAGAGGTAAAAGATTACGAAAAAGGAGCATTAGCTAGGTTGACAACAGATGTCTCGTCAGCATGAATGGAAGCCAATGGAGAGTAGAATAATTCCTCAAAGTGATGAGAGACTATAAATTTCAATATAGAATTGAATTGAAATTCTATATCAGGTAAATTTTGCAAGAAAAATTTCAAGGTCTTATGTTTTTGATAATGTTAGGCTAAGTTATTTAGACTACTTTCTACTCATGCACCTCCCACCCCATGGAAAACAACTAAAATTGTTGGATTAAAAAAAAAAATTAAAGAACCATCAACGTAGCAAGGAACTTCTAGATCAAAATCAAACTGAAAGTAGGAAATGTGAAAGGTAATTTAAGCCCCATAAGATGGAATCTGTCTTTGCCTTGATGGTATTTGCTGATCTGGAGAAAGTGGGGCTTTGATTTTAGAGGACTTATAGGGTGAGAAGAAGAGTAGTTAAGATCTACTGGCCTTCTCAAGGTAGAAAGCCGAAAGGGGATTGAACCCTGGACCTTGGTGTTATCAGCATGACACTGTAACCAACTGAGCTAACCAGCTAGTCCTCTACAGATTTTTTTAAAGGACAGTGATTAGTAGTGCACAGACAAAAATGTAAGTATGTAAGGAAACAAGCAAGGCACCATGAGTTAAACCAGTAGAAATGGACCCTCAAAATCTTCAGATATTGGAATTATCAGAAACAGACTATAAAACCAAGTGTGCTGTTTATTTTTAAGGAAATAAAATAAATATTTAATGAAATAAAAATATGTGTTGGAAACTGTAAAAGATGATCTAGAATATTTGAAAAAGAACCAAGTAGAACTTCTAGAAATAAAGAGCACAATATTAAGAATTCAGCATATGTATGGTATATACAGTGAAGCAATAATATAAATGAGCCAGAAAACAAGTCAGAAGGAATTACCCAGAATAGAGCACAGAGAAAATGATGGAAAATATAGAATAGAGGTTAAGCAGCATGAAGCATAGAGGGAGAATGTCTAACGTACATTTAATTGGTGCTCTATTAGGAGAAAAGAGAGAATGGGACAAACTTATTACTAGAAAAGATAAAGGCTAAAGGTTTTCTAGAATTGATGAAAAAAATAAGTCTACAGATTCAAAAAGACAGATGAATCATAAGCAGGATAAATAAAAAGAAAATTTATAGCTAGTCAAAAGAGTAAAACTTCAAAGCACCAAAGGCAAAGAGTGATCTTAAACCAGAGGAATAAGACAGATTAATGTCATCTGAGCAATAGACAGACTGATGGCTGGATTCTTTTTTTTTTTTAAAGATGACCGGTAAGGGGATCTTAACCCTTGACTTGGTGTTGTCAGCACCATGCTCAGCCAGTGAGCTAACCAGCCATCCCTGTATAGGGATCTGAACCCATGGCCTTGGTGTTGTCAGCACCACACTCTCCCGAGTGAGCCACGGGGCCAGTCCTGTTGGCTGGATTCTTAAGTGCAGCAATGGAAGCCAGAAGCCAGTGGGATAATATCTTTATTGTGATGAAAGTAAACAATCGCTAACTTCTAGCTTTATATCAGGCAAAATTGTCTTTCAAGAATGAGGATGAAGGGCTGGCCCGTGGCTCACTTGGGACAGTGTGGTGCTGACAACACCAAGCCAAGGGTTAAGATCCCCTTACCGGTCATCTTTAAAAAAAAAAAAAAAAATGAGGATGAAATAACGACGTTTTTAGGAAAACAAAAACAGAGTTTGGGGCCGGCCCGGTGGCGCACTGCTGTGGTGCGCCACTTGGGAAGCGCGGCGGCGCTCCCACCGAGGGTTCGGATCCCACATACAGACCGGTTCCCGCTCACTGGCTGAGCGAGGCGCGGGAGCAACACCGAGGGCTGCGATCCCGTTGCCGGTCCCGGTCTGGTACGGGGGCGACACTGAGGGTTGCGATCCGTTGCCGGACACGGAAAAAAGACAAAAAAAAAAGAAAAAAAAAAAAAAAAAAAAAAAAAAAAAAAAAACAGAGTTTGTCACTAGCAGTCTGCTATGACTGAATGTTTGTGTTCCTCCAAAATTCATGAGGGTGGAGCCCTCATGAGTGGGATTAGTGCCCTTATAAAGGGGTGAGGGAGTCTGTTAGTCCTTTTTGCCCTTTTGCTCTTCCACCACGTGAGGACACAGAGAAGATGTTGTCTGTGAAGAACAGGCCCTCACCAGACACCAAATCCGCTGGTGCCTTGATCATAGACTTCCCAGCCTCCAGAACTGTGAGCAGTAAATTTCTGTTGTTTATAAATTACCCAGTCTAAGGTATTTTGTTACAGCAGCAGGAATGGACTAAGACACAATTCTTTTCTAAATATAATTCTAAAGAATGGGTTTTCAGCAGAAAACAGTAATCCCAAGGGGAAGAAATGAGATTCAAGAAAGAATGAAAAACCAATATGTGAGCAAATATAAATGAGCACTAGCTGTTTAGCAATATGCTAATGTCTATGGGGGTAAAATTAAGAAAGAATTATGTAGTTATGAAAACAATGAAGTGTAAGTCAGGAAGGAGGGTGAATGGAAGCAAAGCATTCCAGTCTCTGTAACAGCTGGGGTTGGGATTACTGCAGACTTTAATAAATGTGCAATTTACAGATTCTAGGGAACTATTATAAGAATAGAAGTATTATACAGCTTCCAAAGTAGTGAAGAGAAAATAGTGGGATTTCCTTTATTCTTGTAAAGAAAGGTTGCAGAAGCTTTTTTTTTTTTTGTCTTTTTTTGTGACCAGTAAGGGGATCGCAACCCTTGGCTTGGTGTTGTCCGCACCGCGATCAGCCAGTGAGCACACCAGCCATCCCTATATAGGATCCGACCCCGCGGTGGGAGCGCTGCTGCACTCCCAGCGCTGCACTCTCCTGAGAGCGCCATGGGGTCGGCCCTGCAGAAGCTTTTTAAAGCAACTATTAACTTAATGATGCTGTATTGAAAACTTTCCCTGTGAAAGTGGGAGGACTGGGTGCTTGCTTTTATCACTTCCACTGAGGATTATGATGGAGGTTTTAGCCAGCCCAATAAATCAAAAAAGGGGAAAAAGATAAAAGAATCTGAATGGAAGAAACAAACTGTTATTATTCATCGATGATATTATTACATATGTTGAGAATTCAAAATAATCTATAGATTACTTATTCAAATCAATAATCCTTTAGCGGGTTTCTGGATACAAAATCAATTTACAAAAATAAATTACCATATACCATCAACAAACACATTGAAGTTAAAAAGTAATACATATAGTAGAATTATAAATAAAAAGTACCTAGGAGTAAATCTAATACAAGATATGCAAACCCTCTATGGAGAGCACTGTAAAATTCTTTTTTTTTTTTTGTCCTTTTTTTTTTGTGACCGGCCTCACTGCGCTCAGCCAGTGAGCGCATCGCGCTGGCCATCCCTATATAGGATCCGAACCCACGGCGGGAACGCTGCTGCACTCCCAGCGCCACACTCTCCCGAGTGCGCCACGGGCTCAGCCTAGCACTGTAAAATTCTGAGAGAGGTTAAAGAAGATTTGAATAAATGGACAGATATATCCTGGTTTGGGATCGGAAAACTCAATTTTGTAAATATTCCAGTTCTCCCTAAACTGATCTAGAAATTCAGTGTAATCCAAATAAACCCAAGAGGTTGTGGGGGTGGGTTGGGGGAATTGGCAAGCTTATTTAAAATTGTAGGAAAATGAAAGAGTCTGTGAATACTCAGAACACAGTTGAAGAATTCTAACTCATTCCATGTGTCAAAGATCTTGTCAGGATGTTTTGGAAGCCTGAAATGCTGGTGTTTTTGGTGTTGGGAGGCTGCCCACCAGCCCTGGTTTGCCCAGGTGGCCTGGTTTTTGCCTGTGGTTCTGGTCTCATTATTAATAGCATGCTCTTTCATCACTGCTGTTTAGGGAAAGGATTGACCGTGTTTTGTAGTTTAGATTTTTTGTTGTTGTTGTTGTTCTGGTTTTTAAGTTGCCCACATTTTCCCAAATATACAACTCCAGACCAACAATAAACACATACCATCAACAAACACATTGAACCAACGAACAGCATTTAACCATGGTGGAGAAAGACTGCTTCTCTTTTGGTAAGTGGTGGTCAGGAAGGAGCTTCAGGCAGCATCAAGCCCAGGACCCCAGACATGCTTGTTCCCTGTCTTCCCTCTCACTGGGTTCCTTGGGCCCCTCGTCATGAAGGAGAGTAAATAAGACACAGCCTCCTCAGCCTCCTGCTTCCTTGCCATGCTTAAGACAAGCAGCTACCTGGGGCTGTTGTTCTGCCACTGGAACATGAGAGTGTGAATATTAAAACTAATCTAAAACGGAGAGGGAGGGGGCACCATGGAGCTTACAGTGCGTGTCAGTGACAGCAATGAATGAATTTTCATTCATTCAGTAAATTCAAGTTCTGTTTGTTTGGCACTTGTTATGTGCCAGGCACCTTATGTAACACCTATAACCTTTTGGAGAAAATATTATCATTTGATAGACGAAAAAGCCAAAGCCTGGGAAGGTGAGAAGGTTGCTCAAATTATATTATGGTGCAGGCTGAGCTGCTGCAACCAAGAGATGACGTGGGACAATGGCTTGAGCAGGGCGGAGCACGTCTCTCTCTCGCTTGATGGTCCAGTCTGGTGGGCGGCTTTCCTCAACCTGTGGCTTCCACTCACAGATCTAGGAGGGCTGCTCTTGTTCTTAATCTCCCAGCAGGCAGAAGGGCCAGGAGAACCACAGGAGCTCACACCCAGTAATACCTTGAGGTTCCAGTGCCATTTCTACTCCCATCCCACTGACCAGAGTTTAGTCACATGACTACAGCTGGCAGCAAGGAAGGCTGGAAAAGTTAGGCTTAAGGAGGGTGACCATGCACCAGCTAACTCTATTGCTGTTGAAGAAAGGCGGAATGGAAATTGGGACAAGTGGAATTTCTGCCACACCTGCCTGGAGTCACACCTGCCTAGAATCACATAGGTGTGGATCCAGATACTACGTTCCTGTCTGCCTGGCTTCCTGCCATGCTCTTTCACTGTACCCCACTACCGGCTTGGGAAGAGGCAGCCTTTAAGAATTAAAGTTAATTTATTCATTGATTCAGTAAACCTATAGAGGATGCCAGCTGCATGCCCAGCCTGGAGTTATGACCCAGGGAAATGAAGCACTGGGAGACACCGACCCCATCCTAAAGGAGCTCATAGTCTATTCTGGGGACAGGCACATACACTGATGATCCAGGTGGGTCCCTCAGAGCATTGCAACCTGTGGGAGCCAGGCCCTTCTCTGGAGAGGCTAGATCCACAGTCTGCATGAGGATTGTGTGTGTATGTTTTCAGCGATCTAAGATGGTTCAGGCTTTCTTTGAATGCATTAGCGTAGACTTGTGTAATTCTTCTTTTTTTTTAAATTTATTTTTTAAAAAATTTATCAATATACAATGTAGTTGACTTTTGTGTCCCTTTACCGGTTCCTCCTTTTCCTCCTTCCCTCTCCCCCTCCCCACCATCAACATCATATCTCTTCACTTATTAAGACATTAACAAGTTCAAGTGTTGTGATTGTTGTGTCTTCTTCCCCCACCACCCATTTATTTGTTTGTGTATTTATTTATTTATTTTTATTAGCTCCCACAAATCAGGGGGAACATGCAGTATGCCTCTTTCTGTGCCTGGCTTATTTCATTTAATATAATTTTCTCTAAGTCCATTCATCTTGCTGTAAATGGCAGTATTTCATTATTTTGTATAGCAGAGTAGTATTCCATTGTGTAGATATACCACCTTTTCCTTATCCACTCATCTGATGATGAGAATTATTCTTTTATAATTATTTTGATCTACCTTTCTGTTTGTGGTTATTTCCTCTTTTCACTTCTGATTTTGGATTTTTATTCACCTGTTCTCCCCATGGGCTCACACTGGCATATATTTTCTGGCCAAATGGAGTTCAAGTATTCAGCCTCTCCAGTGGTATGTTGGTAAATGTTTAACCACTGGCTATCTCAGGGAGGAAAAACATCTCCTGGTTTGTAGCATTTTCTGATTTCCATGATGTGAGTACTCCTACCACGTCCAACTTATGCCAGTAGTGGGATGTCCTGAAGGTGGGATTGGGAAGAGAGGCACACGGTCAGCTCACTGCTCTGGCCACCACAGAGCTTGTCTTCTGTGGGCATGATGACCTCATCTCTGTTTCCTTCTCTTCTTTACACTTAGGGTCTTTGAGAATAAAATGTGCTGGGAACTGTTCTAGACCCTTAATGTGGAGTAACTCAGTTAGTCCTCACAACTCTACGAGATGGGGATAATTGTCCCCATTTTACAAGTGAGGAAACTGAGGCACAAGAGGTTATGTAACTGGCCTCAGGTCACACAACAGCACCAGGACTTTGATTATAAATATTTAAAAGAAAAAAAGAGAACTGATTTGTTGCCAGACAGGTAATAGTGTGCATTTCAGATTCTAACTTTCTCTTAGCAACAATCTCTACCACAGAATGTTCTTTTTTGAAGGGCTCTTTCATGGAACTGTATGATCATATGGGTAACATTTCTGTTTGAAATCTACCTTCTGTCTGTTGGTTATGCCAACCTGGAAAGGATAGGAAGCAGAGCCTGAAGTTCCTTTCATTTGGCTGTTGAATAAAAGTCTAGAAGATGTTGGTAATACCATGCTTGACATTCCGGGTGGACTGTTGAGGATAGTTGTCAGGATACAAGGAATCCTTCTGCTGTGTTGATACTCCAGGTGTAACCAGAGACATCTGAAATAAACAAGCCAGTTCACGAGCAGTTATTTGTTCTAAAGATGCTGTCAGTGATGACCTTAGGGTCATCTAAGGAAGGAAAACTAAGGCCTTCCCTGTAGGTAAGGGCCAACCAAGAAGATACTAACATTGCTGTAGAGGGTGGAGCATAGTTGCTGGGATATGAGAAATATTTGGGATATGAGATATGAAAAATACGTATGCAATATTATCTGAGTACATGTTCTGGAATCAGTTTACACCAGTTTCTTTGACAGTGAATTTAGCTACAATTAAACCAGTGCCATCGCAGTGAACTCTTAAAGGGTGCCACTGACGTCCTTGTTTTGTGAGAATTTCTTAAAATGCATGGATAGCTGACAGAAGCATAGAAGGTTTTTTGTTATACAGAGATTTTGATTTAATGCCACAGCAAAACATACTAATATGAGCTAGTGGGGCAGATGGCCAATCTAAATGAACAATTTTAAGAGTAACCTGGTTTTGGGCCGAGCCCGTGGCGCCCTCAGGAGAGTGCAGCGCTGGGAGCGCAGCAGCGCTCCCACCACGGGTTCGGATCCTATATAGGGATGGCCGCTGTGCTCACTGGCTGAGCGCAGTGTGGCCGGTCTCAAAAAAAAAAAAAAAAGAGTAACCTCGTTTTAATTCAAGTGTCAATGGTAATGTAAATAGTTGTTCTCAAATACTGGTCTGTACTATTGGTGAGATGAGCAAAATAAGCGTAATGAGGTGTTTTTTTCTTAAAACAACATTTTTTTCAAAGTAAAACATTACTCTCAGTCCTGAGATTACGGCCTACCTTTTCTTGAATATTAAAAAATTCATTGTTTTCAGGCCGGCCCGGTGGCGCACTCGGTAGAGTGCGGCAGCGCTCCCACCAAGGGTTCGGATCCTATATAGAGACCGGTCCGCTCACTGGGTGAGCGCGGTGCAGGCGCGACACCGAGGGTTGCGATCCCGTTGCCGGTTGTGGTGCGGGTGCGACACTGAGGGTTGCGATCCCGTTACCGGTCACGAAAAAAGACAAAAAGGAAAAAAAAATTCATTGTTTTCTGAAATAAGGTAATTGTAGATGGTCACTTATCCTTTCCTTTCTTTCCATTTGTTCTTTGTGTCTCCTTTTCTTTCTCCTTTCTCCCCCCTCTCTGCTCCTTGCTAGACAAAGTTAAAAAGTTGGCAACCCTCTGTTAGTTTTCTAAATTAAAAGAAAAAAAAGTTTACTAGTCTGCAAAATCCCAAGTCTTAGAACCACTGAGCGCAGCTAACTTTTACACACAGGTGCCCAGGACTTGTTTAGGGTGTAGGCAGTCAGCGGTATTTAGCTGGTACGCTGATCCTAAGACTGTCGTAGGTTCTCAGAGCTCTCGCATATCCTGTTCTTGTTTACAGGGTGGACATCCTTACTAAATTTTCTGTTCTATAATTGAGGGGTAAATAAGTAGGTGTTAACTTAGCTTATTGTTTTAAATTCCAAAAGTTATGGATAAGTGAGTAATTTGAGGGTACTTCAAAAAGTTCATGGAAAAATATAATTAAAAGATAATATGAATCTTTTGGGCCGGCCCGGTGGCGCACTGGAGTGTGTGCCGCTTGGGAGTGCGGCGGCGCTCCCGCCGAGGGTTCGGATCCCATGTGGAGACCGGTTCCCGCTCACTGGCTGAGCGCAGTGCGGGTGCAACACCGAGAGTTGCGATCCCGTTACCGGTCAGTAAAAAAGACAAAAAGGAAAAAAAAAAAAGATAATATGAATCTTTTCATGAACCTTTTTGATTTTTTCAGATTTTCGAGTGTTTGCATATACCTAATCTTGGGGATGGGACCTAAGTCTGAACAAATAATTTATTTTTATGTTTCATATACACCTTATACACATAGATGGAAGGTAGTTTTATACATATTTTTTATAATTCTGTGTATGAAACAAAGTTTGTGTACCTTGAACCATCAGAAAGCAAAGGTGTCGCTCTCTCAGACACTCCCGTTGACAGCTGTTGTGCTTGTTTGGCATCATCACTATTCCTGACCCTGAATTTACATGCTATCGATATTCAATCATTTTCTCACACTTATTTACACATAAGTACTTAACAGTAAAAAGTATAACATACCATTAATTCAGTGAAAGATAATGTGTTCATGGTACCTAAGCAGCACAGCAGTGTCACCAGAACATGTGTGTCAGCTGTTTCCCAGCAGCACCCACAAACAGCAGCAGGCTTTTGGTCTCTGCCTGTGAGGGTGTGTTTTGATTAAAAGGTTACTGTACACTGTAGTTTACTTTTTTTAGGTGAGAAGTAACATCAGAAGTAGTTGAGGGGGGGGGCCGGCCCGGTGGCGCACTGGATGGTGCGCCGCTTGGGAAGCGTGGCGGCGCTCCCGTCCGAGGGTTCGGATCCCACATACAGACCGGCTCCCGCTCACTGGCTGAGCGAGGCGCGGGAGCAACACCGAGGCTTGCGATCCCGTTGCCGGTCCCCGGTCCGGTACGGGGGCAACACTGAGGGTTGCGATCCGTTGCCGGACACGGAAAAAGACAAAAAAAAAAAAAAAAGAAGTAGTTGAGGGGGGGGGCCGGCCCGGTGACGCAGTGGATAAGTGCGCCGCTTGGGAAGCGTGGCGGCGCTCCCGTCCGAGGGTTCGGATCCCACATACAGACCGGCTCCCGCTCACTGGCTGAGCGAGGCGCGGGAGCAACACCGAGGCTTGCGATCCCGTTGCCGGTCCCCGGTCCGGTACGGGGGCAACACTGAGGGTTGCGATCCGTTGCCGGACACGGAAAAAGACAAAAAAAAAAAAAAAAGAAGTAGTTGAGGGGGGGGGCCGGCCCGGTGACGCAGTGGATAAGTGCGCCGCTTGGGAAGCGTGGCGGCGCTCCCGTCCGAGGGTTCGGATCCCACATACAGACCGGCTCCCGCTCACTGGCTGAGCGAGGCGCGGGAGCAACACCGAGGCTTGCGATCCCGTTGCCGGTCCCCGGTCCGGTACGGGGGCAACACTGAGGGTTGCGATCCGTTGCCGGGCACGGAAAAAAAAACAAAAGAAAAAAAAAAAAAAAAAAAAAAAAAAGAAGTAGTTGAGGGACCAGGAAGTGGGTCCTCTAGGGATGAGGAGGCATTTTGTTGGGTGATTTTTAAAATTTTTCCTCCAGAGTCATCTGCCTCATTAACAACGGAAGTCTCTCTTTGTATTATAAACTCTTGTGGCTTCTTGTTCTGTCATGAATGCACACTGCTCTGGTCCTTCAGTGAGCCTATCACACATTTTGATACTGTCGTCTAGAGGCACATTTTCTGCGGTGTTAACACTGTCATCTTCGTCATCACTGTTATCATGACACCTTGACATAGAAAAGTGTTGGCTGTCCAACAGGGCCCTCACATTGACGTTAAAGACTTCTTCAATATCCACTTCCTCCAGCCCACTGTCAAACTCTGACAGCGCATCTTTTGCATGTGTTAAGGAGGTCAGACATCACTTTTTTCTCACTTGACATGCTGAATCCTCAAACCACTATCTTGTTCATCATCACCACTGAACATAGTTGCAGGCCAGAGGTTGTGATGGGTGTGCCAGACGTGCACAACTGTCTATAGTCACTGTGTTCCAAGCGTTGGCGAGAGCATAAACAGCATCCTTTGTACTAAACTCCTTTTGAAAACCTTCCGTGTCCACACCTCTGTTCACTGCTGCTAGCATGCTGTTCAAGAAAGTGTTTTTATATTTACTCTTTATTGATCTAAGGATACCCTGGTCACATTACTGAATTAATGAAGTCACATTTGGGGGAAAGTACATGGCAAAAACATTATTTCAGATGAGAATTTCAGCTGGAAAATGAGCAGAACAGTTGTCAATGAATAAGAAAATCTTACAGTTGTTATCCAGTCCAGCTTTCCTGCAGTGCGTATGAGTTGATGGTACAAAATATTAGTGAAACTAATCAGAAAAGATGTCCCTGGTGATCCATGCTTTCTTGTTAGCATGATGATGGATTGGCAAGAAATTCGCTCCTTGAAAACAGCAAGGGCACAGGATTTTGGCTATCACAGAAAGTTTACACTTACGCATGCCTGCTGTGTTAGCACATCCCAGTACAAGTATCCTGTCCTTGCCATCCTTAATTGCAATCCTATAAGGGCTGTCTCATCAGCTGTAGCCAGTGACTTTCTGAGGCAGTGGCACCAAAACAGTGATGTTTCATCAGCATTATGGACCTGTTCTGGTGTCAGATTTTCATCAGCATTGACCTTGGCAAACTTGTCAAGGAATTTCTCTGCTGCTTCTTATCAACAGATGGTTTTTCACCACAAACCATTAAAATTTTAATGTCATGTCTGTTCTTAAATTTCTGCAATCAGCCTGTTGAGTATTCACAGTTCCCTTCAATTTTCAGCCCACGGTGACAGATCTTTGCTTATTTCATGACCAGCATGCCATGCAGTGCATGTGTTTGCTGCAGGGCTGATGGATGCACTCTTTCAATACGCAATTCAGATCTTCATTTTAGCTTGATGCAGCGTTTTTCTGTTTTTCACTAACTTCTGTTTGTCACTTTCATCACAGAAGTCCAACAGCTTATACTTCTGTTTCCTCAGGGTGTATATATGGTGATTGTTCCAACACTGTACTCTTCTGTGAGACATTTCACACTTACGCTGATATCCAGTTTCTCCAACAGCTTGACTTTCTGGGTTATAGATAAACATAAATGCTTCCTTTTTTTTTTTTTTTTTAATCACTGTTACCCACAGGGGTATCTGCTTTTTTGTCATTTTCAGCAATATCTTCACACCATAGAGCAGAAGATAAGCAAAAACACACAGTGAGTCATGCACATAGGTCTTGGCCCTGTTGTGGGACATCATGGGGACCTGCTGTTGGCTCATCCAGCCTGTGCATGTGCCATTTTATTACCCTTTGTGGGCCTGCTTGCATCGGGGAATCTGGGCATGTGTGGAAAAGATATATCCCAGCTGAAGGGGGCCAGGAGGTTCTTTTTTCCCTTGGGGATGCTGAATAAACTGTGTGTTGTACACCTGCATTGTGACTGTGACCCATCACAAGTTCAGGTATGGAGTTTTCCACTTGTGGTGTCAGGTTGGCACTCAGAGAGTTTTGGATTTTGGAGCATTTTGGACATAAAATGTATGACCTAGTCCTCTCATGAAGAAGTGGCGGTCTGTGGGCTGGTGTGGGCCCAGGGCCTGTGTTTGAGCTGCTGGTATTGTGCAGAGCAGCGTCAACTGCCCCTTTATTCGGTGGGTGGGGCAGTGCGGTGGACACTCAGTGTGTCTGTAGGCAGCACTGCCAGCGTGATGCCGCCTGTACTGCACATGGAAAAACAGACCACTTAAATGAAAGGAACTTTACAGATATTGGCACAGACTTATGGCAACTGTTAATAGCATTGGGCAGATATTTCAAAATAAGTCTGGGCAGTGAAATGGATTGATATCCAGGATTTAATTCTAAATGGTCCACTGGGAAGCAGTCTGGGTGAGACAAGATGGGCAATTGATCACTTTTCAGGCTGAATGGGGGGGCACACAAGGATTCATTATGCTGTTCTTTCTACTGTAAGATATGTGTGAAATTTCCCAAAATATAAAAGATGAAAGAAAAGCAAACAAAACTCCTAGCCATCTAGGAACAGTGCTGAGGTGGAAATTTGGACTTGGACCTCTGGTTTCTTGTTTCCCTGGGGATATGCTAAGCAGCTGCTGACTGTTACCTGCTGAACAGAGCCACAGCTGCAGTCAGAGGAAAGCATGTCAGGTGAGCTGTACTCCCTGAAATTACCCTGGTAGGTACATAGAAGTATGACAGATTTAGTGTTTTTAAGTCCAGCATCGTTGTCCTAGTTCCCTGCTTTTCCTGTTTGGAACTGTGGTGCAGGGCGGAGGTGGCCGTGCTCACAGGCTCAAGAGGCAGCCTTCTCCTGATCGGGCCCTTGAGCCTCCATTCCCCACTCTATGGGCAATTATTGTGATATGCTTTGTGTATGTCCTTTTGTGTGTCTGTGTTCCTATAAGCACATATTGTTGTTTGGCATGCATGTGTTTTAAATTGTATAGATGTATTGTGTTATGTACTTGATTCTGTTTCTTACATTGTTTCAGTTAGCCCAGTGTTTTTAAGATTTATCCACATTACCGTGTGCCCACTTAGTTCACCACCTCTAACCGTGCTTGGTATTTCCACACATTTGCTGCATGCTCTCTGCCTCCTCATCTTCATATGTGATCCTCCAGCAGGCAGGAGTGCCATTGCTGGGCTAGGTATAAATTTCCTAAGCAGTGTCTTAGTTGCTTCAGAACTGGCATACCATCTTGCCAGGGTCAGGAGTGTGTAAGCTAACTCCTCCCACCCATCCTGCCAACACTTCTAACAATCTGGTCAATCCAACAGGTGTAACCTGAGAACATTTAACTGTTTTTTCAAAGAATCAGTGTTCAGGTAATCTCACTTTTAAAATTTCCTGTCTTATTGATTCAGGTTATTATATTTATTCCTGCTTTTTCTTTTGGTTTGCTTTGGTGTTATTTTCTTTTCTTTTCTTTTTTTTTTCTTTTTTCGTGACCGGTAATGGGACCGCAACCCTCAGTGTCGCGCCCGTACCGCGACCGGCAACGGGATCACAACCCTCGGTGTTGTGCCCGCATCGCGCTCAACCAGTGAGCGGACTGGTCTCCACATGGGATCCGAACCCTCGGTGGGAGCGCCACCGCGCTCCCAAGTGCCGCACTCTACCGAGTGCGCCACCGGGCTGGCCCCAAGGTGTTATTTTCTAACTTCTTAAGTGAATTGTTTAGTTTGTTTAATTTTTTAATTTTTTTTTTTAAAGATGACCGGTAAGGGGATCTTAACCTTGGACTTGGTGTTGTCAGCACCATGCTCTCCCAAATGAGCTACGGGCTGGCCCTAGTTTGTTTAATTTTAACTTCTGTTATTTCCTGGTAAATATATTAAAATTATACATTCTTTTCTAAAGTACTGCTTATAGCTGTGTCTCACAAATTTTGTCATGTGATATTTTTGTTATTATTAAATTGTATATATTTCTACTTTTTTTTTTTTTTCCTTTTTATCTTTTTTACTGACCGGCAACGGGATCGCAACCCTCGGTGTGAGCGGGAACAGGTCTCCACATGGGATCTGAACCCTCGGCGGGAGCGCCGCCGCACTCCCAAGCGGTGCACTCTGCAGTGCGCCACCGGGCCGGCCCATATATTTCTACTTTTTAACTAAAGGGGTTTTTATGGATATGTTATTTAGTTTCAGGTACAGAGGATTTCTTTTTTTTTTTTTCCTTTTTGTCTTTTTTCGTGGCCGGCAACGGATTGCAACCCTCAGTGTCGCGCCCGCACCGGACCGGGACCGGCAACGGGATCGCAACCCTTGGCGTTGCCCCCGCACCTCGCTCAGCCAGTGAGCAGCCGGTCTGTATGTGGGATCCGAACCCTCGGCGGGAGCGTCACTGCGCTTCCCAAGCGGCGCACTATAGCAGTGCGCCACCGGGCCGGCCCACAGAGGATTTTTAAAAACAATTTTATTGAGATAAAAATCACACACTGTAAAATTCACTCATTTAAAGTGTACGATTCAATGGATTTTAGTGTATTCATACAATTGTGCAACTATCACCACAATCAATTTTAGAACATTTTGATCACCCCCAAAAGAAGCCCCTTATCTTTTATCAGTTATTTCCCGTTTCCCCATCCTCCCGCCCACCCTGCCCTAGGCTACCATTAGTCTATGTTTTGTCTTATAGATTTGCCTGTTCTAGCCATTTCACATAAATGGCATCATACAATATGTGGTCATTTGTGTCTGACTTCTTTCTCTTAATGTAATATTTTCCAGGTTCATCCAGCTTATTGTATTTATAAGAACTTCATTCCTTTTTATTTATTTATGTTTTATTTTTATTTATTTATTTATTTTAAAAGATGACCGGTAAGGGGATCTGAACCCTTGACTTGGTGTTGTCAGCACCACGCTCTCCCAAGTGAGCTATGGGCCGGCCCTATATAGGGATCCGAACCCATGGCCTTGGTGTTATCAGCACCGCAATCTCCCCAGTGAGCCACGGGCGGACCCCTTCATTCCTTTTTATTACTGAATAATATTTCATTGTGTGGTTATGCCATATTTTGTTTATCAACATATTTCTTGATGGACATCTGGGTTGTTTCAACATTTTGCCTATTATGAATAATACTGCTGTGAACATTTGTGTACAAGTTTCTATGTGGATGTATGTCTTCATTTCTCTTGCGTGTGTACCCAGGAGGGAGGTTGTGAGGTCTTATGCTAACTTTGTGTTTAATTGTTCAAGGAAACGCCAGACTGTTTTCTACAACAGCTGCACCATTTCACATTCCCACCAGTAGTGTAAGAAGCTTCCAATTTCTCCACATCCTTACCAAAACTTATTACCTGTTGATGGAGTTTGGATATGTTGTCCCTTCCAAAACTCACGTGGAAATCTATCTCCAATGTGGCAGTGTTGGAAACTCATTGAGTCATGGGGGTGGATCCCTCATGAATGGATTAATGCTCTCCCTGGGGGTGGGGGGGTTAATGAGTGAGTTCTTGCTCTATTAGTTCCCACGAGAGCTCATTGCTTAAAAAGACCCTGGCACCTTCTCTCTCTCTCTTGCTTCCTCTCACCATGTGATCTGCTTGCACCTGCCGGCTCCCTGCCGCTTTCCGCCATGAGTAGAAGCAGCCTGAGGCCCGTGCCAGACGCAGCTGTCCCAGAATCATGAGCGAAGTAAACCTCTGTTCTTTATAAATTACCCAGTCTCAGATAATTCTGTTATAGCAACACAAAACGGACTAATACACCTGTCTTTTTGATGACAGCCATCCCAGCAGGTGTGAAGTGGTGTCTCATTGCGTTTCCCCAATGGCTGATGATGTTCAGCATCTTTTCATGTGCTTATTGGCCATTTAGATGTTTTCTCCAGAGAAATGTCTGTATGTTGCTCGTTTTTTATTTCTTTGGTGGCTGGCCAGCACAGGGTGTCATCAGCATCACACTCTAACGTGCTGAGCCAATGGACCAGCCCCCTTTGCTCATTTTTAAAATTTGTCTTTTTATTGTTGAATTGTAAGGGTTCTTATATATATTCTAGGCACAAGTCCCTTAGGTAGATGATTTACAAAAACTTTCTCTCATTTTATGGTTGTCTCTATATTTTCTTGAAGGTATCATTTGAAGCATAAGTTTTATTTTTGATGAAGTCCAATTTCTTTGTTTTTTCTTTTATTGTTTTTAGTGTCTTTTCTAAGAAACCATTGCCAAACCCAAGGTCATGAAGATTTGCCTCTATGTTTTCTTCTAAGAATTTTGTCATTTTAGTCCTTAAGTTTAGGTCTTTGATCCATTTTGAGTAAATTTTATATATGATGTTAGGTAGGGGACCAACTTTTTCTTTTGCTCGTGGATAGTTTCCCCAGCACCATTTGTTGAAAAGACTGTACTTTTCCTGAAAATCAATTGAACAAATATGTGTGGTTTTATTTCTTGACTCAATTCTGTTCTGTAGGTCTATATGTCTGTCCTTGAGCCCTGTAGTGGATTGAGTTATGTCCCCCTAAAACTCACTGAATCTTGACTTGTGTCCCCAAGTTTTATGTATTAGAAACTTGGCCCCCACTGTGACCGTTAAGAGGGTGGGAAATCCTATTATGGTAATTGAAAGGTGGAGGCTTGAAGAGGTGATTAGATTGTAGGACTGTGCAGTAGTGAATGGACTAAAAATGGTGGTCAGGGGTGTGGTTCTGAGGGATTTCAAAGAAGAGGAGGATATGTCTCTCTGCTCTGCTCTCTCTGCTTCCACGATCTTGCAATGTGAGACCCCTGGGTCACTATCACCACCACCAGATGGACTTTGGAGTTCCCAGCTTCAGAAACTGTAAGCAATAAATTTCATTTTCTTTGTAAATCACCCAGTTTAAGGTACTTTGTTATAAGCAATGGAAATGGACTAATACAGAAAATTGGTACCAGTGAGTTGGGGTGTTGCTTATAACAGATACTTGAAAATGTGGAAATGGCTTTGGAACTGGGTGTTAGGCAAAGGTTGGAGGAGTTTAGAGGACTCAGAAGAAGACAAAAGGAGAGGGAAAGTTTGGAATGTCTTACAGACTGGTTACGTGGTGGCGAGCAGAAGGCTGATAGAAATATGGACTGTAAAGACTATTCTAAGGACGTCTCAGATAGAAATAAGGAGTTTTCAGAAACTGGGGCAAAGATCACCCTTGGTGGGGCAAATATTAACCTTGCTGTGAACTGGCAAAGAACTTGGCTGCGTTGTGTTCATGCCCTAGGACTTTGTGGAAGTTGGAACTTAGGAACTGTGAACCAGAGTGCTTGGTGGAAGAAATTTCTAAGCAGCAAAGCATTACAGAAGCTGCATGGCTACTTATAACATCCTATTCTGAGTTATGGCGGCAAAAGCATGACATAAAGCCAGAACTTAAAAGGGAAGCAGAACGTAAAGATTTGGAAAATTTGCAGCCTGACCATGTGGTAGAGAAGCAGAGAGCATTTTCAGAAGGAAAATTCAATGGTACTAAGAAGATTAACACAAAAGAATGGGATTATCAAGAGAAGGGTAAAATGCCCTGAAGGCATTGCAGAAGCCTCTGGAACCAGTCCTTCCATTTCAGGCCCAAAGGCCTAGTGAGACAGAATGGTCTTGGGGAACAGGCTTGAGGAGCCCTCCACGGTCCTTCAGGCACCAGCACCCCAGCTGCTTTGGCTACTCCAGCTGTGGGTAAATTGGTCCCATGTGTGGCTGGATATGCAGCTTTGGAAAATACAAGCTGGAAGCCTTGGCAGCGTCCATGTGATGTTAGGTCTGCAGGCTCACAGAATGCTAGAGCTATGGAGGCTTGGGAGCCTCCACCCAGATTTCTGAGGATGTATGGAAAAGTCTGGGGGCCCAGGAAGAGATCTGTCTCAGGGGCGGGCTCACCACAGACAACCTTCACTAGAGCAATGCTGAGCAGAAACGTGGGGTCAGAGTTGCAGCAGAGAAACCCCAACAGCACCATGCCTAATGGAGCTGTGAGAGTGGGCCAGCCATGGAGACCCCTGATTTGTGGAGCTACAAGAATGGAACACCAGCATGGGAGAGCTGAAGTGTGGCCTGAGACCAGGAAAGTCATAGGAGTGGAGCTGTCCAAGGTCTTGGGGACTCAACCCCAACACTAACGTGCAGAGGACATTGAACATGGAGTCAAGGTACATGATTTGCCAGCTTCGAGATTTGATGCCTGGCCTGTTGGGTTTCAGGCTTTTTTGGGACCTGTTGCCCCTTTCTTTTGGCCTATTTTTCCCTTTGGAATGGGAATATGTACCGTATGTTTGTCCCACCATTGTATCTTGGAAGTAGATAATTTGTTTTGATTTCACAGATGGGACTTTAAACTTTGGACTTTTGAGTTGAAACAAGTTAAGACTTTGGGGATGAAATGAATGTATTTGTATGTGAAAAGGACATGAGTTTTGCAGGGGCCAGGGGTGTAATGTAGTGGATTGAGTTATGTCCCCCCAAAACTCCCTGCAGCTTGAATTGTGTCCCCTAAGTTTTACATATTAGAAACTTAGCCCCCGCTGTGACTGTTAAGAGGGTTGGAAATCCTATTATGGTAACTGAATGGTAGAGCCTTGAAGAGGTGATTGGATTGTAGGACTGTGCAGTAGTGAGTGGATTTAAAATGGTGGTCAGGGGCGTGGTTCTGAGGGCTTTAAAAGAGGAGAGTCTGTCTCTCTCTCTCTGTTCTCTCTCTGCTTCCACCATCTTGCAGTGTGAGACTCCTGGGTCATTGTTGCCACCCCGAGATGGACTTTGGACTTCCCAGCCTCAGAAACTGTAAGCAATAAATGTCATTTTTCTTTATAAATCACCCAGTTTCAGGTACTCTGTTATAAGCAATGGAAACAGACTAATACAGGCTGGTACCACACTGCCCTGATCACTAGATTTGTAGTGAATTTTGAAATCGGAAGTGTGAGTCTCCAGCTTTGTTCTTCTTTTTCAAGATTGTTTTGTGTGTTCTGGGTCCCTTGCATTTCCTTTGAATTTTAGGAACTTATCAATTCACACTTAGGATTTTTAAAAACTTTCTTTTAGACACTAATTTCTGAGCTTTATTTTATTGTGTTTGGAGAACACAGTCTGTAAGCTAATGGTCTTTTAGAGTGTATTGATGTTTCTTTTATTGATTTATATGTGGTTAATATTCGTAAATATTACATGGTGTGTTCAAAAAGAATTTGTATTTTCTGTTCTTTAGGTTTATTTTATATCTCTTTAATAGTCTGAGCTTAGTAATATTTACATTTTTGACATTGCAACTGTAAGAAATAATACAGAGAGATCCCTTGTACACTTCGCCCAGATTTCTCTAGTGGTAACATTTTTCAAAATTGTAGTGGAATAGCACAGCCAGAAATGGACATTGATCGAGACCTTGTTCAGACTCCCCTTTTATGCGTGTGTGCGTCTGGTGCTCCACGGTTTGTCCCCTGTACTTACCGTCACAGTCAAGATACTGAAGCTTCAAAGCCATGAGGACCCCTGGTGTCGCCCTTTTGTAACCACACTGACCTCCCTCCTGCCACCCATCCATCCTTGTCCCTGATTGCTGGAACCAGTCATCTCTCCTCCATTTCTAAGATGTTATATACATTGAATCATACAATGTGTAACCTTTTGAGATTGGCTTTTTTTGCTCAGTGACAGTTCCCTAGAGGCTCATCCATGTTGTTACAGGCATCAGTGGTTCCTTATTATTGCTGAGTAATATTCCATGGCATGAACCTAAGTTTTTATTTCTCTAGGATCAATGTCAAGGACCAAGGCAGTTTTTATCTATGGATTTCTGTCGGTTGCTGTTCTGTAGAAGCTGAAGAATTCTGTAAGGTGCGTATGTGTTCATGATGGTTAGAGCTATCCCATCGTCCCTTCCACCTATATATATATATATATATATATATATATATATTTTTTTTTTCAAAAGATGAATGGTAAGGGGACCTTAACCCTTGACTTGGTGCTATCGGCACCACACTCTCCCGAGGGAGCACAAGCCGGCCCCTTGTATATCATATTTAAAAAAAAACATTACAGAGGTATAATTTATATGAAACAAATGGACACATTTTAATTTTGCGGTTCTGTGGATGTTGACAGATATGCTATCACAGTCGAGATATAGAACATTGACATCACCAGAAATTCCCTCGCATCACGTTGCTGTTGTTCCTTCCTGCAACCCCTGATCCTGAGCAACCACCGTGCTTGTGTGATTCTTCTATATTGTGCTTATTGTCTGTTGCTAAGTAGTATTCTGTTGTATGAGTAGACCATAATTTGTTTTCCATTCACCTGTTGATAGACATTTGAGCTGCTTCCAGTATTTGGCTATTATGAATAAGGTGGCTGTGGGTATGCATGTACAAAAAGTCATTGTATAGACATACAATTTTATCATTGCATGGTACCTGGGACTGGAATTGTGGGTTATATGGTAAGTGTATGCTTAAATTTATAAGAGACCATCAAAGTGTTTCCCCAAGTGGCTGTGCCATTTTACAGTTCTACCGACAGTGTATATATAGTAATTTCAGTTGTTCAGTATCCTCATCAACATCAGTACATGGTATTGACAGCTTCTTTTATTAGCATATTCATTATTACGAATCATACTTATTCTTTATGCCCCTTATCCAATCTCTCCCTATCCCCCTCCAATAACCATAGATTTGTTCTCTCCTTCTGATAGATTAACTATTTCTCTGTTGATTTGTTGCCTAGATGATCTGTCCAGTTCTGAGAGAGGTGTGTTCAGGTACTCCATTATCATTATTATCGTATGGAAAATGTTTTTTTATTACTCTGGAGTGTGCTCTGTGGAGATAGAGGACCTCTTCTTTTTTTTTTTTTTTTTTTTTTTTTTTTTTTGTCTCCACTGTTGACTGTCCTTGTGTCAATGCTGTCAGGTGTCTGGTGTGCCATCTGAACGGTGGCTGTGACTACTGCTATTGCAACTAGCCACTTTTGTGGCAGCCATGGCAATTATGGTGGCTGTGGTGGGCTACCTCCATGGAGATGGTGTTTTGGGTATACCCTTTGCCTGATTGCAGCTGGGTTTGGCTTCCCCTGGTTCCTGCCACAGGACACTGGTGGGGCCCTGTGGTGGTGGCAGCGTGCCTGCTTGTGGCTGGGGTATTGATGGCTTTTTAACTTTAGCCATTCTAGTAGGTACGTAGTAGTATCTTGTGCATTTCCCTGATAATTAATAATTCTGATCATATTTCTGTGCACTTATTGGCTATTGTATATCTTCTTTTATGAAGTATCCATCCAAATTTTTCACCCATTTTTAAATTTGGTGTTTTGTCTTATTTTTGAGTTATAAAAATTATTTATATGTTCTGGGTATGAGTGCTTTTTAAGATATATATAACAAATATTTTCTCCCAGTCTGTGACTTTTTATTTTCTTAATGGTGTCATTCAAAGAGAAGTTTTCAATTTTGGTGAAGTTCTGTTTAACAGTTTTTCTTTTATAATTCATGTTTTCTTGAGTCCTGTCTATCCCAAATGCAGTTTTTTTCCCTAGAATTTTTAGTTTTAGATCTTATGGTTAAACTTATGATCCATGTTGTGTTAATTTCTGTGTATGGTGTGAGGTAAAGGTTGAGGTTCATTTTAGTTATGGATATCCAGTTTTCCAGCACCATATGGTGAAAAGAGTATACTTTCCCTGTTGAATTGTTTTTGTACATTTATTGAAAATGAGTTGACAATATATGTGTGAGTCTATTTCTGGATTGTTTATTTTGTTCCATAGATCTATATCTTTGAGATAACAGAACTACACTGTCTTGATTACTGTAGCTTTATAGTTAGTCTTGAAATCAGGTGGTGGTGGTACTCCAACTTTGTTCTTCCTTTTAAAAATAGCTTTGGCTGGGCCGGCCCGGTGGCGCACTGGATAGTGCGCCGCTTGGGAGGCATGGCGGCGCTCCCACCCGAGGGTTCGGATCCCACATGCAGACCGGTTCCCGCTCACTGGCTGAGCGAGGCGCGGGAGCAACACCGAGGGTTGCGATCCCGTTGCCGGTCCCCGGTCCGGTACGGGGGCAACACTGAGGGTTGCGATCCATTGCCGGACACGGAAAAAGACAAAAAAAAAAAAAAATAGCTTTGGCTATTCTAGGCTCTTTTTATTTCCGTATACATTTTAGTACCAGCTTGTAAATTTCTATTTTTAAAAAGTCTGCTAGGATTTGATTGGGATTGGTTTGAATCAATAGATCAGTTTAGAGAAAATTGACATCTTAACAATATTGTATTTTTCCAATCCATGAACATAGTATATCTCTCCATTTATTTAAGTACTCTTTAATTTTTCTCAGCAGTGTTTTGTAGTTTTCAGTGTACAGGTCTTGCATAAATGTTTTAAATTTTCCCGAAGTATTTCATGGTTTTGGATGTTATTGTAGATCAAATTTAAATTTTTTTCATTTTTTAATTGTTCATTGCTTGTATATAAGAATATAATTACTTTTTGTATATTGACCTTGTAACTGGTGAGCTTGCTAAATTCACTTTCATTAATTCTAGTAGCTTTTGTCCTTATAAATTTTTTAGGCATTTCTGCTTACACAATCATGTCACCTACAAGTAAAGACAATTTTACTTATTACTTTTCAATCTGTAAATATTTTATTTCTTTGTCTTATCTAGGCCCTCCACTAAAGTCCTGAATAGACTGGTTAGAGTCATTTGTTCTTTCTTAGGGAACAAGCACTTAGTTTGTTCACTATTAAGTGTACTCATAGCTGTATCAGCTTCAGCGAGTTCTCTTCTATTCTTAATTTATTGAAGTGTTTTTTTTTGTTTTGTTTTTTTTAATAAAGATGACCAGTAAGGGGATCCCAACCCTTGACTAGGTATTGTCAGCACCACACTCTCCCAAGTGAGGCAACTGGCCATCCCTATACAGGGATCTGAACCTGTGGCCCTGGTGCCATCAGCACCACACTCTCCCAAGTGAACCATGGGCTAGCCCTTATTGATATGTTTTTATCATGAAATGATGTTAGACCTTTTCAAACTGCTCAAACCCAACCATATTAATAATTACATTAAATGTAAATGTTCTAAATACTCCAATTAAAAGTCAGAGAATGACAGACTAAGTAACAAAGTGAGGCCTAATCATATGCTGTTTTATAAGAGAAACATTTTAAATATAAAGACATAAATAAGTTGAAAGTAAAAGGATGTTAAAGGATATACCAAACGTGATTTGCGAGAATAGTGTGCTGTATTAATATCAGACAAGACAAACTTCAAGACAAGGTATATTGCCAGAGATAATAGTCATTTCAATGATCAAAGAGTCAATTCGTTAAGATGATGTAACAATCTTAAATGTATCTACATAATAAAAGAAATTCAAAATACATGAAGCAAGACATAATAAAAAGGAGAAATAAATAAATCCATAGTTACGATGGAAGATACAACCTCTTCTCTCATTAATTGATAGAACAAGTAGACAGAAAATCAGTGAGGATATAGAAAGAAGATTTGAATAACATGATTAACCAACTGGACTTATCTGATTTGCCAATAGCAGTGGAATAAAAATTATTTTCCAGTGCATATGGAACACTCACCAAGATAGACCATATTACATGCAAGGTTATTGGCTAGCAAAGTACAGCCTGCAGGCCAAATCCAGACCACTGCCTGGTTTTGTACAGTTTGCAAACTAGGAATGGTTTTCATGTTTTTAAAGCCTTGTAAAAAAGAAGAAAAAGAACATGAAACAGAGACCATATGTGGCCTACAAAGCTGAAAATATTTACTATTTAGTTCTTTACAGAAAAATTTTGTTGACCCCTATGCTAGGCCATAAAATAAATCTTAATAAATTTTAAAAGGAGTGAAATCATACAAGCATACTCTCTGATTGCAACAAAAATTAGAAATCAATAATGAAGAGATATTTAGAAAATTCCAAAATAATTAGAAAATTAAGCATTGTATTTCTAAATAACCTATAAGTCAAAGAAGAAATCATAAGGGAAATTAGAAATATCTTGAATTTGATGGAAATGAAGAGATTAAAATGGGCAAGGTGCAGCTAAAGCAGTGCTTGAAGGAGATTTTGTAGCTTTAAGTGCTTATAATAGAAAAGAAGAAAGGTCTAAAAATCAATGATCTAAGCCCCTATCTTAAGAAGCTGGAAAAAGAAGAGCAAATTAAACCCAAAGTATGCAGTAGGAAGATTACAAAGACAAAAGAGGAAATCAATGAAATAGAAAATGGCCAAATAATAGAGGAAAAAAAAGATAAAGCCTAAAACTGGTTCTCAAAAAGACCGATAAAATGGGGCCGGCCTGTGGCTCACTCGGGAGAGTGTGGTGCTGATAACACCAAGGCCACGGGTTCGGATCCCATATAGGGATGGCCGGTTTGCTCACTGGGTGAGCATGGTGCTGACAACACCAAGTCAAGGGTTAAGATCCCCTTACTGGTCATCTTTTAAAAAAAATAAAAAAATAAAAAAAAGACCGATAAAATGAGTAAACCTGTAGTCGTACCTATCAAGAGAAAAAAAGAGAGAGATGGACAGGTGTCACTAACACACACAGGAATGGAATAGGGAACGCTTCTACAGATCTCACTGACCATGAACAGAGTAACGAGATAGTACCATGTACCACCTCATGCCAGTAATTTAACCAATTTAGGTAAGATGTCAAATTCCTTCAGCAGTTATCAAAACAGAAACAAGAAGAAACAAAATATGAATTGCTCTATATCTATTAATGAGATGGAAGTCATGATTGAAACATCACCAGAGAAAACTTTAGACCTGCATGGCTTCACTGGCGAGCTCTGTCAAACATTTTACAAACTTAGAATATGGAGGAGGAGGGAATATTTTCCAACATATTTTATGAGGGCAGAATTCACCCTGCTATTCAAAGCAGAGAAAGGCATTGAAAGGAAAGAAGACTGTAGACCAGCATTAACACAGTCACTCCAGCTTTCTTATGATTCATGTTTACATGGTATATCTTTTCCCTTCTTTTAACTTTTCCCTACTGTAACCTGTGTCTTTATATTTACAACACTGCGCTCTAACCAGCTGAGCTAACTGGCCAGCCCCCTGTGTCTTTACATCTAAAGTGAGCTTTTTATACTCAGCATACAGTTAGCTCATACTTTTATTTTTATTTTTTTTATTTTTATTTTTTTTTCCCTTTTTTTGTCTTTTTTCGTGTCCGGCAACGGATCGCAACCCTCAGTGTCGCGCCCGTACTGGACCGGGACCGGCAACGGGATCGCAACCCTCGGTGCTGCGCCCACACCTCGCTCAGCCAGTGAGCGGGAACCGGTCTGTATGTGGGATCCGAACCCTCGGCGGGAGCGCCACTGCGCTCCCAAGCGGCGCACTGTAGCAGTGCGCCACTGGGCCGGCCCCCAGTTAGCTCATACTTTTAAAGTCCAGTGTGACAATTTCTGTCTTTAATTGAAATGATTAGTCTGTTAACATTTAATGCACTTATTTAAGTGGTTGAGTTTATGTCTAGTGTCTTACTGTTTTTTCTGTTTGTCCCATCTGTTTTTGTTGCTTATTTCCCCATAAGCTTTTTTGTTTGTTTGTTTGTTTGTTTTCTTTTGGATTAATGCACCCTTTTTATAGGATCCTGTTGTCTCATTTGGTTTGGTGAGATCTTGTGATCCGCCCAGCCATGCACTACTCTATGGCTAGATACACGACTGCACAGAAGCTACCTCTAGATGCCCTATCTTGCACATTCTTATTTTGGAACAAAAAGCTTTGACAGATGGAGCTCCCCTCTTCCCCTGGGTTGCATATTATCCAAGCGTTTGAGTCATCCTATGGGGCATTTAGGAGAGAAGAGCATTTTATCTGTGTGTATGGAGGCAGCATCTTTTCCTGAAAGTTCTCCGAGTGATCATTATCTCTGGCCCTCCAGTTTGTTGCTACCACTCATTAATATCCACCCACTCTCCTCACAAGAGGAATAAGGAAGATCTTAGGACCCACAAGGAAAGCTGAATGCAGTTAGTGTGTATATGGAGTCCCTTGTACCGCAAGTCAAAGCAGCTCCCCTTGGGGCCTTCAGAGCTCCACCTCTGTAGTCTTCTCATCTGAGGGCCTGGCAGTGCCCATCCCAGCAGCATGGACAGGTGTGGGGCCCTGGGGCCAAGTCCTTAGCTCAGTCTGGCAGGGGCAGAGCAGGTGCAGAAGATAAAGGTGGGAAAGTGCAGCTGGTGTGGGAAGACAGTGCAGGGTCCTGGTGGTGAGGCTGGGCAGGTGCCCACAGGACCCGGAGTCATGCTGTTGGAAGCAGCCTGATGTGTGGGGGTGTCAGGGGCCAGCAGAGGTCTTGAAGCCGAGATGAAAGGTTATGGAGACTTCATCATTTTGGAAAAGTGAGTTTGAGGCAACAAAGACCCAAGGCTGCGGGGTATGGCTGGCGGTGGAGGCTCCCATGTCGGGCTCCTAGGGCAGCATGAGTATCACAGCCAGACAAACCGGGTGTTTGCATTGTATGGTCAGTCTTTCATTTTTCTAAGTAAAATATTAGGTAAGATAAATTCCGTCTACTATTACCATAATTGTAATCACGAAGAGATTCATAATCTCAGAGTTAAAGTTTGTTAAAGATGTAGGCTTTAGGTTTCTCTTTGTATCAGAGCAGTGACAATGATGTGGCTCACCAGGCCTGGCCCACAGTCTGCCATATGAGACACACTAGGGTGGACATGCTTTGTTTAGCGCAGGCAAAGTGGCAAGAACCTTGAGACTGGGAGGCAGAGGACAGGGCTGCAGGTGACCCCTGAGGTTGCTGGGGAGAGGCCTAGCCAGTGGGGACACATGTGAGGGATGTGGGGCCTCCAGGATGACCCTGGTGTTAGCAAGACGGGGACAGCAAATGGAGGGGCCAGGTGTCAGGGGAGCTGAGGGGTTGGACACTGGGGAGGTGGGTGTGTGAGGATGGAGGGGCTTTACTGGTGCTGACGCATGGGAGACATCGGGATGTGTTGGCCTAATGGAGCCATCTAAGTGGGAGCATCTAGGAGGCATGTGGAGCTGTGAGTGGGACTAGCAGGGCTGTGGGAAGGAGAGCAAGGAGGTGGGTCATCCCAGAGGAGAGCCTGGGGAGGCAGTTCTCGGACCTGGGAGATGCAGCATCAGAGCTGGTGGGAGTTGGCAAGTCTGCGCTGACTTTTTGAGCCCAACCTGGAGAGGTCTGATGAGAGCAGTCCTGGAGAGAGCCACCCAGGGCCCCAGGAGAATTGCAAGTGTTTGTGTTGGGGATGGTGTAGAGTTGCTGAGGGCGGATTCACAGAGGGGAGAGAAATGACCCTTTTGTCCTTGCTTGCAGCTCTGTGGCCGTCACGATGTTCTGGAAGTTTGACTTGAATACCACATCCCATGTTGACAAGCTGCTGGACAAGGAGCACGTGACGCTGCAGGAGCTGATGGATGAAGATGACATCTTGCAGGAGTGTAAGGCTCAGAACCAGAAGCTGCTGGACTTCTTGTGCAGGCAGCAGTGTATGGAGGAGCTGGTGAGCCTCATCACACAGGACCCGCCCCTGGACATGGAAGAGAAGGTCCGCTTCAAGTATGTCCTGAGGCTGTGAGCGGGGCCCTGTGCGCTGGGCAGTGCTGCAGGGAGGCTGTGGGCAGTGTCTGAGGACAGCCATGGCGAGGGCCTTCTGATGGAGAAGCCAACCTTAAATGTTTACCCCACCTGAGAAGTGAGGAGGCCCCTCCTAGGGGGTTGTTGTTGCTGATGTTTAGGAGTTTGGAATCTCTCGTGGATGTGTTTTCTCATTCTGAGTTACGAGTAGGTTTATATTAGGCTGGTGCATGTCAGAGTGTTTTGAGTAACAATATGCTGAAAAGAAAAGATTTATCCCAGGATAAAGAGGTGCACAGGACTGCAGCCTCAGCGAGGTCGGCCCAGGCCTGGCAAAACGGCTAGGCAGGAGAGGTGTGCTCAACCCTGGGGAATGCCTCACTTTGGGGTCTTTGACTTAGAGGAAATATGTCATTATCATTAGTGGCACTGACTAGTCTCAAAGTTTTTCCTAAATGTTCCACTCAGCAGTTGGCTAGGATATTAGGAGATAACCAAAAGGGAAGGGGCAATGTGGCAAGAAGATTGGAGCTACAGCGCTCTGGGTGAGGACAGGGGCCTGTGAGCAGGAAGGCCTTGGGCGACAGGAAGCATAGGCAGCCCAGCCCCTGGCTCTGCAGGTGCAGCTCTGTGAAGAGACCGGTGGCCTGCAGTCCCGGGGGAAACTGGGGATGAGAGACATGGGTCAGGTCAAGCACAGCAGCCCACAGGTGACATGAGGAAGCGCCAGGTATAGGTGGGTGGTGGTAAAGTCTTAGAACAATGTCCGAAAACTGTGGCCAGGAAGTCAAACCCTGTTTTTGTGTGGCCTGTAATAATGGTTTACATTTTTAAATGGTTGAAAAAACATCAAAGGAAGAAGAATATTTTGTTGCACATGAGAATGAAATGAAATTCACGTTGCAGTGTCTAGCGATAAGTTCTTGTTGGACACAGCCACACACATCCATATGCAACGCAGAGTCAAGTAGTTGCAATAGAGATCATCAAAAATATTTACTATCTGGCCCTTTCCAGAAAATATTTGCTGACTTTGGTTTTAGAAGCAACATAAAGCAGGATAGGGAGGTAGGGCGTGCCTGTGGCAGGGATGGCAGTACTTCATTTAGGGTGGTCAGTCAGGTCCTCTCTGACAAGGGGAGCTGTGCTGGTGGTGGGGGAAGACAGTTCTAGAAAGAGCAGGGGCTTGTTCGTGGAGTAGCTGAGGGTTTGGGGTTAGGGTGGCTGTCGCTAGAGGCAACTGTGCCTGGGACATGCCCTGTCAACACCTGTGGTCTCAGCATCACTCTTAACAGCCCCCTCCCTTCTCTCCCAAACATGTCCCAGTTTGATGGCAAATTAGAGCAAAGTGACAGGTTTGGGGGGGACAGCTGGGGAGTCTCCTGGGTCAGGACCTCGGGTCCCACAGCGGTGCTGATGAGCCAGGAGGGTTTCCTAGGCAGAGTCCAGGAGAAACTGGTAACATAAATACAAGGCTGAACAAACAAAGCAACAAGAAAACTTAACTGTGGAGGAACTTACGTAAGTAAGTTAATGCAGCCAGAGCAATGAACCAGCTTAGACAGGAGCGGTGTCTGCACAGTCATACTAAGGTCACTAAAAATTGTGGGATCATTTTGCAGGGAGGGTGAGGGAGAGGGAAGTCATGAGTGAGTGGGAATTAAAGCTTCATCTCCCATTGTAGGAGGTAACTCAGAATGTCTAGTATCAGCAAATGAAGGAGTTTCCATGTGTGGTATTTAGAAACATGGAGGTCAGTATCAGAGAAAACTGCTGAACGAGTCTACAGTGATTGCCTCTCAGGAGCATGGCTTGAGGCCAGGGAGAGGGTTTCTCCTCACCAGCCCTGCCACACTGAGTTCTCAAAGCATGTGCATGTATCACTTATATAAAAAACATGACAACACGTTTTTTGAGAGAAGGAAGAGGATGGATGGATGGATGAAGTGGTAGCTAAATAAAGAAGTAGGGTCAAGGGCTGGCCCGTGGCTCACTTGGGAGAGCGTGGTGCTGACACCACCAAATCAAGGGTTAAGATCCCCTTACCAGTCATCTTTAAAAAAAAAAAAAAAAAAGTAGGGTCAAGATTATTTTTCAAAGAAGGGGAAGATATAAATACGTTTGTAGGCCAGGAGTTGGCAAACTCTATCTGTGAAAGGCCAGCTAGTAAATTTTAGGCTTTGCAACTACTCACCTTTGAAGTTGTGGCATGAAAACATTAAGCGAACGGGTGTGGCTACATTCCAGTAAAACTTTACAGGAACCATTGTCTGTGCTTTTCAAGACCCTGCAGCGCCCGGCAGTGGGCAGTGGCAGGTTAGACAGTACCTGCAACAGCCGTTGTGCCTTAGAGGTCAAGGTTCCGCCTGCAGACCTGGCTGAACCCCTCATGACTCAGGCTGGGTCATGGAAGGACTTCTTCCTGGGAAGTGGAGAATTTGCCTAGGCTGTGCCTGCTCAAGAGAAGCTGCACTTGGGTGGTTTGGGGTCAGGCAGCAGCCACTGTCCCTGCTTTAGGCCAGAGGCAGCTCCAGGCAGGTGAGCCCCATGTGCTTGCTGCCTCTTCTCCAAGGCCAGACATGCAGCCAGCACTGCCTCTGTGGAGCAGCCTGGGCTGAAAAGCCACAGCGGCCATAAGGCTGTTACTTTCCAGAGTCAGAGCACTGCTCGCCCAGGCCACAGCAGAGGATGCCACCATGTGGTCTGGCCCTAGAACCATGTGGATGCTCCTGGTCTTTTTTGTGGGTTCCTGTCTTGTTTGCCTGCTGAGTTCTGGATCATTTGAGAAATAAGACAAAAGAGCCAGCAGATAAATGCCAAGGTATCACTTTTGATACTCATAAAGCAATGTGGTTCACAATTCTGGGCTGTGGGCTACCTCATTCCTCGTTGCACAGTTAGAACTGTGCACCCAGTGGGAAGCAGCGCTGGGTCAGGGCAGGCCTCCAGCAAGGAGCCCCCTCCCCTAGAAAGACTTGCTGTACCAAGGGGAAGACCTGAAAGGAAGCTCCTCCAGTCAGGAGGGGAAGGGAATTTCCACCATAGCAGTCTGAGGCTCCATCCCCACTCTGACAACTCCACTATCTGTCTTCTGTGATTTTTTTCTTCCTCTTCCTTTGGCTTACTTTCTATGGCAAATTGTATTCTCCAGCTGCTTTCTGATGAGACCCCCTCTGGTTTAGAATTCCAGACTGGCTTCATCCCCTGTGATTCTGGAGCCTCTGCGTTGTCCTCCAGGGTCCAGCCTTGCTGCCGACAGGTCCGATGAAACAGCTATGTGTGTCACCTGTTTTCCTTCTGCCCTGAGGGCACATTGGTCCTTTTCTAGTCACTGTTGCTTTGGAATTTCCCAATAATGTGAAATTATTCTCTGGGTCAGGACAGGGGATCCCAGAGCGGCATTGATGAGCCAGGAGAGTTTCATAGTCAAGAGTCTGGGAGAAATTAGTAATAGAAAAATACAAAACTAAACAGCAGAACAGAGAACTATTAACTCTGGGGGGAAACTTATAAAAGTAAGTAAATATAACCAGAGAAAGAAAACCAGCTCAGCTGTGAACAGTATTTACATAGTCGTGTTAAAAGTGAACACTGGATGTTGATTTTTTTTTTCATTTATTGTGCTAGGCACTCCATGGATGCTTTCAGTCTGTAAATTAATGGGATGTAGTGCAGGGAAAATTTCTTGTAGGGCCAGCCCGGTGGCGCACTGCTATAGTGCGCCGCTTGAGAGTGCGGCGACGCTCCCGCCGAGGGTTTGGATCCCACATACAGACCGGTTCCCGCTCACTGGCTGAGCGAGGTGCGGGCACAACACCGAGGGTTGCGATCCCGTTGCTGGTCCCGGTCCGGTGCGGGTGCGACACTGAGGGTTGCGATCCGTTGCCGGACACGAAAAAAGACAAAAAGGAAAAAAAAAATTTCTTGTATATTTCTTTGATAATATTCTCCCTCCAGTTTTTCCTCTGCTCTCTCTTTCTGGAACTTCTAATCGGGTGTTACATCACCTGGATTAGTATTTTCTCTTCTTATTTTTGCTCTTAATGTTTTGTCTTTGCCTTTTTGGTCTACCTATGAGAGGTTTATTCAACTTTTAAGTTCTCATCCTTTTACTGACTTTTGAATTTCTACCATTGTATTTTTTTATTTCTAAGTGCTCTTTCTTATTCTTGGATATTTCGAGATGCGGGCACAACACCGAGGGTTGCGATCCCGTTGCCGGTCCCGGTCCGGTGCGGGTGCGACACTGAGGGTTGCGATCCGTTGCCGGACACGAAAAAAGACAAAAAGGAAAAAAAAAATTTCTTGTATATTTCTTTGATAATATTCTCCCTCCAGTTTTTCCTCTGCTCTCTCTTTCTGGAACTTCTAATCGGGTGTTACATCACCTGGATTAGTATTTTCTCTTCTTATTTTTGCTCTTAATGTTTTGTCTTTGCCTTTTTGGTCTACCTATGAGAGGTTTATTCAACTTTTAAGTTCTCATCCTTTTACTGACTTTTGAATTTCTACCATTGTATTTTTTTATTTCTAAGTGCTCTTTCTTATTCTTGGATATTTTAATAAAAGCTTCGAGTTCTTATTTATGGATACGCTATTTTGATGTATCTTGTTATCTCTGAGAACATTATAGTTTTTAAAAAGTGCTCTTCTGCTCTCTGTACTCTCTCTCTCCTCTGTGCGCCTTGTTCTCTGCTGGGTCAGCATGTGTTTCTTTCAAGAGTGAAGCCGTAATACTTGTGCAGAGTTTGGGATCTGAGCAGGGCTTGATCACTGCAAGAATCACTGCAGATGATCAGTGGCCAGCCGTTTGGTAAGATGACAACTAGTTGACTTTTCTCTTTGTCCCATCATTTTCTCTAGAAAAAAAGTCCTTCCAGCTCTTGCCTGTGAAACATAGACCTGTCAGCATCCTGGGAACTGAGGCGGAAGGTGGGGCTGGGGGCACCTGTCTCAGTCTGTTTTCTGGGGCTTATAACAGAATGCCTGGAACTTGGTAATGTGTTCAGAAATGAAATGTATTTCTTACAGTTCGGAGGCTGACAAGCCCAAAGCCCAGGGAACACATCTGGTGAGGACCTTGGTGGTGGGTGGTAACTCTTCACAGCAACACAGAATGTCACATGGGAAGAATGAGCTGAGCAGGAGAGCTGACCTCTTGCTGGCTCTCCTTATAAAGCCTCAGAACCACGCCCATGACTCCATGAATGGATCAACCCATTCACAAGGGCACAGCCCTCACAATTGAATCTCCTCTCAAATGCTATTTTCTCTTCTTATTTTTGCTCTTAATGTTTTGTCTTTGCCTTTTTGGTCTACCTATGAGAGGTTTATTCAACTTTTAAGTTCTCATCCTTTTACTGACTTTTGAATTTCTACCATTGTATTTTTTTATTTCTAAGTGCTCTTTCTTATTCTTGGATATTTTAATAAAAGCTTCGAGTTCTTATTTATGGATACGCTATTTTGATGTATCTTGTTATCTCTGAGAACATTATAGTTTTTAAAAAGTGCTCTTCTGCTCTCTGTACTCTCTCTCTCCTCTGTGCGCCTTGTTCTCTGCTGGGTCAGCATGTGTTTCTTTCAAGAGTGAAGCCGTAATACTTGTGCAGAGTTTGGGATCTGAGCAGGGCTTGATCACTGCAAGAATCACTGCAGATGATCAGTGGCCAGCCGTTTGGTAAGATGACAACTAGTTGACTTTTCTCTTTGTCCCATCATTTTCTCTAGAAAAAAAGTCCTTCCAGCTCTTGCCTGTGAAACATAGACCTGTCAGCATCCTGGGAACTGAGGCGGAAGGTGGGGCTGGGGGCACCTGTCTCAGTCTGTTTTCTGGGGCTTATAACAGAATGCCTGGAACTTGGTAATGTGTTCAGAAATGAAATGTATTTCTTACAGTTCGGAGGCTGACAAGCCCAAAGCCCAGGGAACACATCTGGTGAGGACCTTGGTGGTGGGTGGTAACTCTTCACAGCAACACAGAATGTCACATGGGAAGAATGAGCTGAGCAGGAGAGCTGACCTCTTGCTGGCTCTCCTTATAAAGCCTCAGAACCACGCCCATGACTCCATGAATGGATCAACCCATTCACAAGGGCACAGCCCTCACAATTGAATCTCCTCTCAAATGCCCCACCTTTCTTTTTTTTTTTTTTTTTTAAAATGATGACCGGTAAGGGGATCTCAACCCTTGGCTTGGTGTTGTCAGCACCACGCTCAGCCAGTGAGCAAACCGGCCATCCCTATATAGGATCCGATCCCGTGGCCTTGGTGTTATCAGCACCGCACTCTACCGAGTGAGCCACGGGCCGGCCTGAATGCCCCACCTTTCAAATGCCATAATCTGATTCCCCAGCCACCTTTTTCTTTTTCAAGTTAAAACCAGCCTTTTATTCTGAATATTCTCTAAAAGAAATGCAAAACAACCCCCTGCTCCCAGACAAGTCCTCAGGTCCCCATCAGGCTCACTAGAAAGTGAATCTACAAAGAGGTCCTGTGTCCCTTCTGTTCTGTCCTGAGAACATAGAGGGGAATCTGTGGGTTCGATTAGGCTCTGGAGCCACCAGGTCAAAGCACATCAAAGATTTTGGTGTTGAGAAGCAGCTCTGGGTGCTGTGCTCCATGTCCCGTGGTCTTGGAGTCGTGTGAGGGCAAAGCTGGCGTCTGCTGACCAGGGTCTCCAGTGGTCTGTGGGGGGTTTGGTGCCGAGGGAGCATGAGGACCCCCAGGTGCATTTGTTCCAGTCCCTCCCTTACAGCCACTCAAGCAGGGAAAGTTGCTGGAGGAGCCCAGTGTCCTGCCCCAGAGGGAGCCCAGGGAGAAGAGTGGTGAGGGTGGCAGCTCTGCCTGAGGAGGAGAGGAGAGCATGCTGAGGGCCCAGGACTTCCGAGGGGAAGGAGCAGCTTTTGGCCACACCATCTCAGGAGCAGGGCCCATGAAACACTTTCCCCAATCCTGGCATGGCCCTGTAAGGTCAAGTGACCCCCCAAATCCCACACCCCCAGATCTTGGCAAGAAGCTGTCTCATGAGCCAGGATTGAGGCTCGGGGTGGGGGAGGGTCCCTTTCCTCACCTGGGGAAGCCTTTCCCACAGCTCTGGCAGATGTAGGGCTCTCCCACGGACCCATCATGGGACAGCACATGGTAGGACATGTGGTCTTTTCTTTTGAACTGCTGCCCACACTCAGGGCAGGGTAGGGCTTCTCAGAGTGGGACAGCTTGTGCCAGTTGAGATGGTACACATCATGAAAGATCTTGCCGCAGATCTCACAAACCACTTGCTTCCTGGTCTGGCTCCTCTTTCAGGGGCCGTGGGGTCCTCAGAGATGGGTAGTCAATTCTTACCCAGCCTTGGAGGAGGAAGGTCGATGTAGCCCAGCTGGTGGCTGGTGACATCGTGCTGGGCCAGATAGCAAAGTGAATACCTTCCCACTCAGGCCACACGGAAGGACATCTGCCTCCCTCAGGCCCCTGGGAACTCAAACATTGAGTCCACCAGGCTGGCCCTCCTTAGCATGTTACAGTGGGGATTGAGTTTCCAGTACATGAACTTTTGGGGGACACATTTAACTCATAGCAGCACCCCAATGTCTTTTTCATAAAGTCCCCTATTTCTAGACTAGGTCTGATCACCCCTCAGCCGTGCCTGGTGTCCCCAAATCAGGAGCTGCTGTGGTCCACTTTTCCCGGGGAATAAACCTCTGCAGGCCTGTGGAGTGGTGGCCAGGAGGTCCCGGTGGTCCTATAGCTCTGCTCTGCGACAGTTTCCATCCACCCTGCCCTTGCCAGCCAGTGTCAGCATCCAGGCCTCTCCCGGGCTGTGTGGCTTGAACCCTCATCTCTAGCCGGCACCCCCTCTGCGGGCGCCTGAGGCAGCTTTCCCAGTGCCAGACTGGTCCTCACTCCGCCGGCTGCTTCCTCTCTTGCAGGCTGACCAACGTCACTTCAGCTCCTCTATTCTTGTCTTTTTAATTTTTTGCGTTATTTGAGTAGGAGTTTGAGAGAATAGCAGAAAGCCTGTGTGCTCTGTCTGCCATGTTTAACTGGAATTTCTGTTCCTCGTGTAAGTTTTAAAAAGTACTATCACGATACTTGTTCTTTGAAAGAATAATTATAAAACACTAGTAAAGAAAAAAAGGATAAAACCTTCGTCCTTCCGCCCAGGGAGTCAGCTTCTAGCTCAGGCTGCTCCATGTGTGTGGACAGATCGGCTCATCCCCGTGCTCCTGAAGGTTTCTTCAAGGAGCAGCCTGTGCTTTCTCTGTCTCTTCAACCTCGGTTTTCTCCTCACCCCCGTGGGGTTTGGCTCCCCCTCCACCCTGGCACATCTTGTCTGCTTGCTTACAGATCTGGGACATGCAGGGCCTCCCAGGGTGGCCTTTGATGCTGTGGGCCTGGCTCTCTGCGGTCCCCCTGCCTCGAGCAGCATGTGCTGTCCACTGTGCTGAGCACTTGTCCAATCCTTACAGCAGTCCCACGAGGCAGGCACTGGATCCCTCACTTCATAGACGAGGACACTGAAGGCCAGAGAGGCCAGCTAGTGAGGGGACAAGCCCAGACATGGCCCAGCCCCCTGTTCCCTGCTCTCAGGCCCCTGCTCTGCACAAACCCTGCCTGTGGTGCCCTTGTGTACTGACCACAGCCAGGCCACTCTCCCAACCCAGGCCTGCTGGTTTAGCTCCCTGCTGCTGGGCTGCTCTGTGACCTGTGGGCCCTCATGCTCAGCCTGCCCGCAGGCTCTGCGTTCTCCTGCCCAGGATGGTGAAGAACACACCCACAGTAGCTGAGGTCCTTCCGTCTTTCGTGCAGAATTTCTCAAACCCTCTAACCAATCACAGTGACCACCCTGGCATGGGCCCCCTTTGTGCCTGGCACCTGCCACATGTTGGCAGAAGGAAGGTCATGGCAGCTGACCTTGACTGAGGGCTTCCTGTGTACCCAGTGCTGCTCTGCTTCATGCACGGTAGCCCCTGCTGTCCTCACAAAAGCCTTATTGGGTAGGTAGGTACCCTCACCTCTGTGCTCAGACAAGAAAACCCAGACACGGAGAGGTCAGGTAACTTGCCCAACATAGGACAGCCCTGTTCCAGGGCAGGTAGTCCCACAGGACACTGCCACTGGGTTCCTGCCTATGGGTCCCTGGGCACCCTTGCCAGTGCTCCCAGATGCACCAGATGCAGGATTGAGCACCAGCCCTTGTTACCAACACTGCCGTCGACGTCTCTGTCCTGGACTGCTGGCCAGGTATCCTTGTCCTGGGACGACTGCCGCCACCCAGCCCACGTCTGCCATATGCCAAACAGGGAGCACAGTGATGCCATTATGGGATTACTCATAACGGGCTCAGGATTGTTTTGTATCTGGTCGTTTGTTTGTTTGTTTGTTTAAAAGATGACCAGTAAGGGGATCCTAACACTTGGCTTGGTGTTGTCAGCACCACGCTCTCCCAAGTGAGCCACGGGCTGGCCCTATATAGGGATCCGAACCCGTGGCCTTGGTGTTATGAACACCATACTCTCCCAAGTGAGCCATGGGCCGGCCCTGTATCTGGTCATTTTTATCAAATGAAAAGTACACTATTCAGAAATTTTGATGTTCCTTTATGATAAATCACCTGTGTATTGCCTCACAACTGATGCTGCGTTGTAAGCTGCTGATGTGGCATTTCTCGAGTCCAGGGACAGGGTGGGCCTGTGTTGTTGATATGAGGGGACAGAGGCCTGGAGAGGAGAGGAAAGGCCAGTGTCCGATGGGAGCGGGAGGTGGCTCGGCCTAACTGAAACTGTGCGGCTGGACAGGAGGCGAGTGGCCTGGAGCGAGGAGAAGCTGGAAACTAAGAATGGCGAAGTGGGCAGCGGAGTTGAGTGGGAAATGGGGGACCAGAGTTTGGGGCGGGAGGAGTCTGTAGAGGGAGATGGGGGACCAGAGTGTGGGGCACGAGGAGTCTGCAGAGGGAGACGGGGGACCAGAGTGTGGGGCAGGAAGGGTCCGCAGAGGGAGACGGGGGACCAGAGTGTGGGGCAGGAGGGGTCCGCAGAGGGAGACGGGGGACCAGAGTGTGGGGCAGGAGGAATCCGCAGAGGGAGACGGGAGACCAGAGTGTGGGGCAGGAGGGGTCCGCAGAGGGAGACGGGGGAGCAGAGTGTGGGGCAGGAGGGGTCCGCAGAGGGAGACGGGGGAGCAGAGTGTGGGGCAGGAGGGGTCCGCAGAGGGAGACGGGGGAGCAGAGTGTGGGGCAGGAGGGGTCCGCAGAGGGAGACGGGGGAGCAGAGTGTGGGGCAGGAGGGGTCCGCAGAGGGAGACGGGGGAGCAGAGTGTGGGGCAGGAGGGGTCCGCAGAGGGAGACGGGGGAGCAGAGTGTGGGGCAGGAGGGGTCCGCAGAGGGAGACGGGGGAGCAGAGTGTGGGGCAGGAGGGGTCCGCAGAGGGAGACGGGGGAGCAGAGTGTGGGGCAGGAGGGGTCCGCAGAGGGAGACGGGGGAGCAGAGTGTGGGGCAGGAGGGGTCCGCAGAGGGAGACGGGGGACCAGAGTGTGGGGCATGAGGGGTCTGCAGAAGGAGATGGGGGACCAGAGTGTGGGGCAGGAGGGGTCTGCAGAGGGAGATGGGGGAGCTGAGTGTGGGGCACGAGGAGTCCGCAGAGGGAGACGGGGGACCAGAGTGTGGGGCACGAGGGGTCCGCAGAGGGAGACGGGGGACCAGAGTGTGGGGCACGAGGGGTCTGCAGAGGGAGATGGGGGAGCTGAGTGTGGGGCATGAGGAGTCCGCAGAGGGAGACGGGGGACCAGAGTGTGGGGCATGAGGGGTCTGCCGAAAGCCTTTTAAAAACTTTGAGCTCCCCGTAGTCAGAAATACCATTTGGTCACAGAATAATTACATTTTTTCTTCTCTGAGGTCTTACCTCATAGGTCTGCTTCTTAAGTAGCAGGTTATTGAAGCAGCTTCCTGAGAATTGGAGAAGTCTAATTTCACCTCCAGTTGCTTGGACTGTGCCCTTTTAGATATCCAAACACAGCCTGTGAGCTTCTGACTTGTGATGTGCCGCAGATCAGTGATAGACTAGGCGGGGACGAGAGCCTGCTCAGCCTGCTGTACGACTTCTTGGACCACGAGCCGCCCCTCAATCCTCTGCTCGCCAGTTTCTTCAGCAAGACCATTGGCAATCTCATTGCAAGAAAAACCGAACAGGTAAAAACTGAGCAGGGCCCGTGTAGCTTTGGGCGCTGTCACGGCAGATGCTGGCATGTCCTGCTGTCAGCCCTTGCTGTGCAAGTCATCATGGGGTGGGAGCAGCATTGACTGCTGTGAGGGACACGTGGAGCAGTGTGGGCTGCTGAGACGTGAATTGGAATTTGAATAAGAAAGTGGCTTCTCAAGGAGTGTTTCTGATGGCCATTTCTGGAGTAAGCAGCTTCCCGCCATCCCTGGAGCCGCTCAGGACCCCAAAGTAGGCCAGCTCATCCCATTCCTAGCCAGGCACAAGCATGAGGTCCTGGGACGTGCCCTCCCTATGGCTGGGCCTCAGACATCCGCCTTCGGAGGCCTGCTGCTTCATCTGTGTGGGTGGCGTGTGCCATCTGCCCAGGGCACTTACTGTTTCAAAAGATTTTCAAGAATGAAAGATTACTTCTAGCACGAGGCTTCCACACAAGTAGTGAGTGAGCTCTCACCCAGCTGCTGCACAGGGTTTCTGGAGCCCATTGTGCTCCTGCTCCTGCTTCACATTTGACCTGACGCAGCTTCAGTGCCTCTGCACTGTGGGTACACACTGGTGCAGGTAAGTGTCGGTGCCTGTGCCTGCGCCCGGCCTGAGCACCATGCACCCAGACTCCTCTCCTCTGTTACGCCAGCCCACCCATCCCTACTGGATCATTTCAGAACAAATCCCAGACATCAGATCATTTCTTCTGTAAATGTTTCAGTATATATCTCTAAAGTCTTATGACTTTTTTCTTTTAAATATAACTAGAGTTACCTTATCACACCCCCAAAATGTTAACTCTAATTGTTTAATACCATCAAATGTCCAGTCAGGGAGCAAACCAAGTATTTTGTGTCTGTATCCTGATCTCTGAGAAGGGGCAGCCCCAAGGCGGGTCATTGTTTCACTTGAGGAAATTCCGCTGGCATGTCACGATTGTTCAGTGGAAATTCATCTTTCATAACACCGTACATCTGGGATTTGCAAGGGACCCAGAGGATGGTCTCACCTCAGATCTTTGTTTGAAGTGGAATATAAGTGAAGGGTACCAGCAGCAGCAGTGGGGGGCAGCGGCTGCAGGATGGGGTGTGGGTGGCGACCACCATGTGGTAGTCGCATGGTGTGGCACGGGGGTGGTCGTCGTAGCTGTGGGATGGTGGCAGAAGCCATGACGACCTTCTGTGTCTGGCCCTTGCAGCCCAGTGACTGGATCCACGTCTCTCATGATTTACTGTAGCCTGATCATACTCCTCGCCACTTTAAGATTAAAAAAAAAAAAATGTACTGCCTGATATAATATTCCCTCTCTTTCCCTTACCTAGTGTTTAATGCCTTAAAGTAATATGAACTGAACCCTTAAAAATATTTCTTTTAATGACAAATGTGTAACACATTTATATGAAATTCAAACAAGACAGAAATATATAAAACAGTGTCCTATAATACTCTCTAGAGATAACTACTGTTGGCTTAGTGCATATTCCTAATAAATTTTTCTAGTGACCCACTAACATATGCTTATTTATTTTCACACAATGTGTCATCCTCTGAATACTGCAGCTTGCTTTTTTCACTTAGAAGTAGATCTGTACATCCTTCCCTATAGAGCTACCTTGTTCTTTTTAGCAGACATACGTACCAGGGCATTGTATCAGTGACCCAGGAGTTCACTTGTCTCCAGGGCGGGTTGTGGCCGGAGGGTCCGTGGTGAGCCTTTCTCCTGGGTCTCCTGAAATGCTGTGAGTGGCTCTGAAGTGGGGCTGTCAAAGAAAGGATGGACGGCATTTTCTTAGCTCTTCATTATGGATTCTTTCAAATATCTATAAATTAGAGAAAATGGTTTATGAACTCCCATGTCTCTGTGACCTGGCTTCCACATTATCTGTTCATGACCAGTCTTATTTCTTCCACACCCCCTTATTTCCAACCCCCACCCCAGATTATTTTGAAGCAAAACCCAGACAGTGTATCATTTTATATATAAATATTTTAGTATGTGTTTCTAAAGGATAAGGACTCTCTTATAAGCATAGCCACAATACCATTATCCCACCTAAAACATTAATGACAATTTCTGAATTTCATCAAATATGCATGAAATGTTCAAATTGCTCTGCTGATCTCATACAATGTTTTTCAAAGTTGGTTTGTTTGACTCGAGATCCATTTTGCCGTTTACATCCGTGTGGCGCGGTCTAGCATGCGGCTTAGCAAACTTTTTCTGTAAAGGGCCAAATAGTAAATACTTCAGGCTGTGAGGGCCACAGATAATCTCTTGTCTCATATTCTTCTTTCTTGTTTTATACAACCCTTTAAAAATGTGGGCTGCCTGGTTAGCTCAGTTGGTTAAAGTGCGGTGCTGATAACATCAAGGTTAAGGGTTCGGATCCCCATACTGGCCAGCTGTCAAAAAAAAAAAAAGAAAGAAAAAAGTAAAACAGCCCTGTGAGGGCACAGGTCATACGGACGCAGCAGTGGTTGGATGGAGCTGCAGGCAGGCTTGGTCGAGCTGGCCCCAGCCTCTCCTGCATTCTCACAGACCCTGTGTCATTACCATCCTAACTGTGCCTCTTCCATATGGATCCTCAGGAGTTCTATTAATGAATACTCGTGTTGCTTTGTGCACGTTGTTTTTCAGCCTTTTATCGTGAAGCTTACCACACATGCAGAGGAGTGCACCACATATCGCACAGCCCAGTCTGTCAGAAGTGGAGCCTCCTTGAGCTGCTCCCGGTCACTACCTTCCGTCACCTCCTCAGGGTCACTGTCCTGACTTAGAGCTGCATAGTTTAGTTTGTTATTTTGAAGTTTTAAAAAGCTCTTTGAAATGTAATGGATTCACAAGAATTTGCAAAAATAGTTCAGAGAGTTCCTGTGTACACTTCCCCCGGTTTCCCCAGTGGTTTTGTCTCCACTATGGTTCAATATCAAAATTGGAATTGACATTGGTACAGTGTAGCTATATATGTCTTGATAGTTGTTAGAGCGAGTCCTCTCACTTTGAGTTTCTTCAAGATTTTTACTATTCTTTGCCTTTTGCATTATTTTAGAATGAGCAAATTTTATGAATTTGTCAGTTTCCACACTCTCCCTTGCCCCCAACCCCTTTTCCCCACCTCCAAAAAGAAAAAAACCTGCTGGAATTCGATTAGGTTTGCATTGGCTGTAGATGGGGGATTAGTCCACAGGAGAAAACCAGCCTGCCACCTGCTTTTGTAGATGAAATTTTACCAGAACATGTTATAATTCTCTGTGTAGCAGGCTTGCACATCTTTCATTGGATTGATTCTTAGGTGTTAGATATATTTGTGCTATTCTAAGTGGTATCCTTTTATTGAATTTTTATTGAGATAATTGTAGATTTACATGCAGTTGTATGAAATAAAATGAAGAAAACCCTTGTATACTTTGACCAATTCCCTCTAATGATGACATTTTGTAAAACACCAGTAGAACATCACAACCAGGATACTGACATTGATACAAGCCGCTGATCTTATTCAGATTCCACCAGTGTTGCTCGCACTCATTTATGTGTGTGTGCGTGTGTATATTAAGTTCTATGCAACTTATCAGTGTGTAAGTTTGTGTATCCACCATCACAGCCAGATACTGCACCGTTCTAAAGCCACAAGGATCCTTGGTTTTGCCGTTTTGTAATGACACCTGCCTTCTTCCCGCCCCTACCTCCCACCCATCCCTTATCTCTGGCAGCCACAACTCTGTTCTCGATTTCTAAAATTTTTGTCATTTCAAAATGTTATTCAAGTCAAATCATATAGTATGTAGCCTTTGCGAATTAGCTTTTTTGCTCAGCATAATTTCCTATAGATTCACCTAATAGTTTATCAATAGTTTATTCCTTTTTATTGCCGTATCAATAGTTCATTCCTTTTTATTGCTGAGTAGTATTCCATGTTGTGTATGTAGCACAGTTTATTTAGCCATTCACATGTTGAAGGATATCTAGGCTGATTCCAGTTTTTGGTGATTATCAATAAAACTACTATTCTAATAATTTACCTTTGTATTCTTTTGTTTTATCTATGGACAGGATCATGTCAACTGTGTTTAATGACAACTTAATTTTGTTCTTTACAATTTGTATACTTTTATCTCTTTTTCTTGCCTTATTGCATTGGCTGGAACCTTTAGTACAATGTTGAGTAGAAGTGTTGATAGTGGGCTTCCTTGTTTTACTTATTACCTCAGAGGAAAGCTCTCAACATTTTACAATTAAGTATGATGTTTGTTGTAGGATTTTTACAGTTTTTTAAAAATTAAACTTAAAGGAGTTTTTCTAGTTTTTAAAAAATTTATAACATAAATCATTGAAATGTATCAGGTGCTTTTACTCTGTTGACTTTGATCATATCATTATTCTACTCTCTTAATAGGTAAATTATACTGATTTGTCTTCTAATATTAAACCAACCTTACATTCCTGAAACACACTCAACTTGATTGTGATGTTAAGCTTCTTTTACATTGCTGGATTTTTGTTATCCATGGTAATCAGTGAGATTGGCCCTTAATTTCCTTTCCTTACAATGCCCTTATCAGGTTTAGAATCAAGGTGTTGTCTTCATACAATGATATGGGACATATTCTCTTATTTTGTGTTCCTTGGAAGAGTCTGTGTAAGATTGAGGTTATTTTTCTTTAAATGCTTCTTAGGATTTGCTGCTAAACCTGTTAGAGCCTGGAGTTCTCTGTATGGGGAGGCTTTTAATTATGGATTTTGTTTCATTTAATGTTCTAGAACGATTCAGAATTTCTGGGGTTTTTTTGTCAGTTTAGAGAAGTGTATTTTTCAAGGAAATTTTTCGTTTTTCTAAACTTATGCAAATTGGTATAAAGTTGTTCATATTAATCTCTCGTAGTAGTTTTTATGTCTGTAGGATCTGTGGTGGTATCGCTCGTTTCATTTCTGATACTGCTATTGGTGCCACCTCTGTTTTGTTCTTAGGCTCTCTCTCGGTGTTCAGTCACCCTTTTCAGAGACACTCCCTCCTCCTCCTCCTTCCCTTGCCTGTTTTCCCCCACACCCTCCTCCCTCCTGAGTGTGGCTGAGGTCCCCCAGCTGGGTGGACCTTCTCCGTGTTCCTGGTGGAGGGCCGGCTCTACCCCAGCCCCCAGCCCAGCAGCTTGGACGCGGCAGGCCCTTCATCTGTGTCAGCTGAGCTGAATTTGCAGACATGTGGCTGACAGGGACTCAGCCCGAGCTTCTCTGCCTCCGTCTCCACTCTCACTGACAGTCTGCATTCTGAGCAGCCCACCATACCTGTGGTGGGTGCTGTATCCCCACCCGCCACAGCATCACGCTTAGCTGTCTACACCTTGTTGGCGCTGGTCACCAGCCGGTGTCACATGATGCCTCTTTCTTTTTTCTAAAACCTCGGTCTTATTCTCCTCTCAGCCACTCACAGGTTTCTGATGGGCATTCTGTGTGCTCTGTGCTCTTTGGGTTTGTGTTCCAGGCCTGAGGACTGTTGACAATGACCATTACCTCCCAGCTCAGCTTCCTCTACAGCGTTCATTTCTGCTGGAGAAACCTGTGCAGCAGCCTGCACAGTCCCCCTGGGGAGGCCTGGCCCCCGTGAGCACAGAGCCTCAGCTGTGCAGCAAACCTCCGTGTGCCCCAGGTCCTCACACACACCACTGCCTGTCCTAGGAGCAGTCTTTCTTACAGCTTTCTCTAGGTCTTTCCATCATTTTTGCTCAATATAATTAAAAGTTAACCTTTCTCATGCGAGTTCTTGGAGGGCGCATCTCACAGTTGTCAGGGGTCGGCCCTGCGTCTTATCGGGCATGTTTGGTTTCAGGTGATTATGTTCTTGAAGAAGAAGGACAAGTTCATCAACCTGGTGTTGAAGCATGTTGGCACCTCAGCCCTCATGGACCTGCTGCTGCGCCTGGTCAGCTGCGTGGAGCCAGCCGGGCTCCGGCAGGAAGTCCTGCTTGTGAGTCCCGGGAGCCCCTCCCATTCCCCCGAGGGAAGGGCATGTCTCCTGAGTATGCACCAGGGTGCCCTGCACCCCCAGCTCTCCACTGGACAATTGTTCTCCCTCTGGCATTGCCTAGGGTTCTCATCAAGGCTTATGGTGTCCCCCCCCCCCCCCCCCCCCGTTCCCCTTGTCCTGTCTCAGCCCTTTCAGAAGCAAAGAGCAGACAGGTTCCTGCTCCCCCAGCACTCTGCACACGTGGGCTTTCCTCACCTCCCTCCCTTTCTCACCCCGTGGCCTTAGAGTGGGAGCCCAGTGACCTCACTGTGAGCTGTAGGCCCAGCACGTTCCAGGGAGGAAAGCAGGAGCCAACCAGCGGCTCCACGCAAGGGACTGTTGTCTCTCCTGGAGCCTGTGAGCACAGAGCACTGTGCTGGTGCTAAGGGAAAGGAGTGGCCTGCAGCGCCTGAAGAGAAGAGGATTCCCTGCCCAGAGAAGCCCAGGAGATCAGTGCTGGGCGAATCTCTGTTCACGGTCGTCTGCAGGCTTTGCTTATAGTGCAGTTTTATATAAAAGAGAGTCAACTGTCAGGTCTTGGGCTTGCTTTCCAGCTCCTGGAGCCAGGCGTCCTGAGGGCGTAATTCTTTCTCATAGAGCAGCCCCCCACTGAGGGTAACAACAGTTAACATTCACACAGGGATGAAGTGTAAATATCAGCTCTTGTTATGAGCTCTTAGTGGGAAGCCTGTGTCACCAGGTGCCAATCAGCCTTTTACCTGGACTACTTTGTTCAGTTTGCAAAGCAGCCACGTGGGGACAGGACATCCTGTTTTCAGATAAGGCATCTGAGGCACAGGGCACTGAAGAGTGCTGGAGGAGCCCCGTGGGCCCAGGCCTGCCAGGGCCCCAACACTGTCACACTGGCCCCCATCACCCTCGCAACTCGAGAAGGGTCACACACTTTAGTTTTTGCAGCACTCCTGCGTTCTCAGCGAGCCGTTTTGCTCTTCATGGTCCTGGGGAGGCCCTGATACTGCAGGGAGCAGAGGTCCCTCTGGCTTCTGCATCCAGCTCATTTGCACCCTGGTCTTCAGACATGTGTCCTGAAGACAGAGCTTGCAGATGCACCACTACAGCAGGTGCACGTGGTCTCCTCATTCATACTCTTTTGGGCCACTCGCAGAACTCAGTCATTGCAAGTTGTGTTCCTTCTGGGTCTGGGTAGACAGACGTGTCAGGCAGAGTCTCTATCCCAGGAAGCCTGGGCATGTGGACCTCTGCAGCACCAGGGGACTTTCCTCTCGTGCAGTTAGACGTGACAGAGACGTTGACTGGTCTTTTTTCCCCTTTCAGTGGCTGAATGAAGAGAGGATCATCCAGAGACTGGTGGAGTTGATCCATCCAAGTCAGGACGAAGATGTGAGTGGGACGCTCCCAGAGCCACCTTTTTGCATGAAGCCCCCGTCTTGCTGCCCAGGGGGGTGGGGGAGGGAACTAGTTAGACATTTTCCCTCCTTTAATCAAGCACTGACTTCTAGGCTTTTTTTTTTTTTTTTTTTTTTTTTTTAAAAAAAAAAAAAAATTTTTTTAAATTTTTTTTTAAAAAAAAATTTTTTTTTTTTTTTAAAAAAAAAAAAAAATTTTTTTAAATTTTTTTTTAAAAAAAAATTTTTTTTTTTTTTTAAAAAAAAAAAAAAATTTTTTTAAATTTTTTTTTAAAAAAAAATTTTTTTTTTTTTTTAAAAAAAAAAAAAAATTTTTTTAAATTTTTTTTTAAAAAAAAATTTTTTTTTTTTTTTAAAAAAAAAAAAAAATTTTTTTAAATTTTTTTTTAAAAAAAAATTTTTTTTTTTTTTTAAAAAAAAAAAAAAATTTTTTTAAATTTTTTTTTAAAAAAAAATTTTTTTTTTTTTTTTTTTTTGCTAAAAAGTAACAACATATGTGTTCTAAAAACAATTCTAACAGAATTGTATTAGTTATCTATGGTTGAGGAGCAAATTACTCAAAACTTAGTTGCTTATAAAACAAGTATTTTTTTTTTTTCTCTTTTTTATAACCAGTGTTTCTATCTCTAGCAACATCAGTTTCTATGGGTCAGGGATCTGGATCTGGCTTAGTGGCTTCTCTGCTCAGGTCCTCTCACAAGACTGCAGTCATCTCGGGGCTCAACTGCGGGTGGGTCCACTTTTGTGGCCATGAGTGTGTGGCAGTGTCTAGTTCCTGGGGGCTGTTGGCCGAGGTTGCCCTCAGTCCTGCACTGTATGGGGCTCTGCACAGGGTGGCTCACGGTGTGCATGGTGTCCCTCAAGTGAGCAGGACAGGGTCAGTCTTCTGTAAATGCATCTCTGTAGCCCTCACTCAAGCTTGTTCCGCTCTTTAGATGTGAGTGGCTAGGTTCAGCCCACACTCAAGGACATGGGGTTTACAAGGCCGTGAATTCCAGGAGGGAGTCATTGGGGGCCTCCTAGAAGCCACCCATCATAAATCTAGAAGCATGTCAGGTGACCATGGGGCTTCCTCTCTCAGCCACCCCCTCCCTGCTCCCTACAGTAATAACTGTTGAGAGTTTGGGGTATACCCTGAAAGGCCTTTTTATGCATCTTAAATTCACACACACACACACACACACACTGTCCTCAGCAGTTTTGAAGACAGTGGTACCAACTTGTGTCTGAGGCTTTTGCTACTGCCTGGCCCCTCTACTTTGTTCCCCGTAAACCCACAGTGCTAGCCAGACAGTTGGGAGAGGACGTGTTGGTGTCTGTGGGAAGGGAGAGCCAACGTAGCTGCTTTTGTTTTTCCCTCAAGCCGTCCCGCGAGTATTTCCCTCTACCTCAGTCTCCCCATAGTATGGACACCAGTGCTGCAAGGACTCAGGGGCTGTTTCTCTCTCAGTCATCTTCATCTCCCCCCACGGAATACCCTCCACGTGGTCAGCAAGTACACGTGTAAACTAACGTGTACTGAACCAATGGGATCTAGACTTTCATGGGAGGGGTGAGGGGTGTTCATGTTTCCCTGGAAAGGTTGAGTCTCTGTTTTCTCTGTAGCAACTTCCCTAGGTTCATTAGCTCACAAGAGTCATCCTGGATCATCATAGCTACTTATTATCAGATTGATAGCACACTGTCGATAACACGGTCATATATTCAGTATATCTCTAAACTGGATCAAGATACAGAGCAGTATCTGCATAGCATATTTGACCATTATGAGCCCCATTTTGAATACCTAGGGATAGTTTAGTACAGCTAAAAAAAAAAAAAATTAACCAGATCTATGTTTTGACCATAGAAAAGGCAGACACAGGCTTCTTTGAAATAAACCTGTTGGTCTGGAACCTTTGTACAAAACCGGTTTAGAGAAAGTCTGACATCGGTCAGAGAAGCAAGCTGTGGCTCGCATGCGTCTTCCGCCTGGCAGGCTGTCCCTGCTGACGGTCCTCCTCGGTTTCCCTTGTCTTTTCAGAGGCAGTCGAATGCTTCTCAGGCACTCTGTGACATTGTCAGGCTGGGCAGAGACCAGGGCAGTCAGCTTCAGGAGGCTCTGGAGCCAGACCCCCTGCTCACAACGCTGGAGTCGTGAGTGCTGGGCACCATGGTGCTGGGGGTGTCCCCAAGCCCTGCTCGATGCTGCTGCCACCACTTCTGATTCAGATTCTGATGAGCTGGTTGGGAAATGCTCCCCTAGGTTCAGAGCCCAAGTTAACCTGATCGGCTTGTTTCTTAGGGAAGGAGTCTTCAAGGGATTCTCCTGACAGGTCCAGAGAGTTGAGGCCAGCAGGGGCAGGAGCCTTGTCAGAGCCCTTGGCACCTGGCCTTGAGCCTGAGCATGTTTAGGGTGTTGCTGGGGTCCCCCAAGGGGAGGAAGGGCCGTCCATGCATCTTTGTCTGTGTCTGCTCTGCCAGGCAGTGACCTCCGTGTGTGTCCGACAGGCAGGACTGTGTGGAGCAGCTTCTGAAGAACATGTTCAACGGAGACCAGACCGAGAGCTGCCTCGTCAGCGGGATGCAGGTGTTACTCACCTTGCTGGAGACAAGGCGGGCTGGGTGAGTCTTTCTCTCAAGGGAAAGCATTGTGGCGAGCTGACTCTGACACTGCAGAGACATGGCTGCCCAGATGAGCTGTCTGGGTTATGTCCTTTGTATTTTAAATTAGGTTTTGATTTTGCAAGTAATAACATGGATAGACTCCCCTTGTTGGAAAGGTCAACTTTAAGGTTGCAACCAAGTCCCCTGTGATAATGCACCCTCAGTCATGGTCCCACCCCAGCCTAAAGACAGCGACTGTCACCAGTTGGCAGGTGTTTATAGACACATGCAAAATAGGTGTGGTTGGCAGGTTTTCCCCGAGGACTGTCCTGACTGGTCCCTGAGTGTGCGCGTGTGTGTCTGCTGCAGGTTTCCACTGTGGCACATTGTTACTTGTTTACACAATTGTCTCCTGTGCCCAACTGTGTGCCCTGCAGAGCAGGGCATGTGTTGTGTCCCTTGTGTCTCCTGAGCCTGCGCAGATGAATGGTCCCTGTTGAGCGCTGAACTCAGTACTTCGTTTCAAGGCAGCTGTCCTCTCTTGTGTCACCAAATGTGGGGGCCCAAGCAGACACAGAAAACTGAGGTGTGGCCCCTCCTCTTTAATTGCTCCCAGTCTGGTACAGGACAGTAAGCATGATGCGATGCAGTGGGTAAATGCAGTGGACACACACTCAGTGCCACGTTGTGGGGTCCACAAGAACAGATCACCTGGGGGCTGGTGGTTGTGGCCTCATGGTCAAGAGTTTATCTGAGAGGTTCACGTAGTCAGAGACAATCCCTGGGGAAAGGTAGCAGGGGTCCTTGTGTGGGCACAGGCATGGATGTGGTATATGGGTGGGGAGGGGTGAGCTTGCTCAGAGGGACCCCCGTGCTGTGACCCCTAGGGAGGTCACCATACTGGCTGTCCTCAGGCACGGCTGTTGTAGGCCTGTCAAGGCAGAGATGGTGAGTGGGAAGAGACAGACAACAGCAGAAACCAGTTTGGGTGAAAGGTTGAGTTCACTAGGGGTACAGGTGCCTTCAAGGATGCCAGGTAGAAATTTCAGGAAGTGTCTGACCCTGTTGCTCTGGGGGCCAACGCGAGCCAATGAGCCTGTCCCAGGAGGACACCCTGTGAGCAGCAGCGGAGACAGCAGTGTGGGCGTTGTCCTCTGGTGCTCCCCTCGGGCTCCTCCCAGGTCCTTGAGCCCAATCCGTGGAGTCAGGTTCCCTGCAGCCTGGGCCACGCTGCTCCCGGGATGCTTCTGTCCGCTCTGTTCCATCACGTGCTGGGTTAATGGTCTCCCTCTCCCAAGGTGCCTGTAGTCCCTTATTTCCACACACGGGAGAAAACTTCATTTAGCCCTCCAGCACTGATAGCCTATGCTTTTTTAAAAAGAAAAAAAAAGAACAGGCAAATGATAAGAAATTGGCTTAATCTTGGTAGTGGGATTATTAGCAACCTCTCTCTGGCACTACCAAATACATATTTAGTTTATTACCTAAAAATAGAATTATGACATTGTGATCATTTTCTCCAGTTAGGCAACCAGAGTATTGATTTTTTTATCTTCGTAAACTCAGGAAGCCTGGGCCTCTTCTGAGGGCTGAGCCCAACACTTCAGTGATGGAGGGGACGGTGTAAAAGTTAGGAAAATAGAGATAAATCAGCTGTTTCTCTGCTTTTATATTCTTTTATGTATTTAAATTTTTTTCTATAATGACCATGTATTCATTTTATAATTAGAAAAAGTGTTAAAATAAATATCTCAGAGAAACTTGCTTGAAAAAGCCAAAGCAACAATGGCCAGTCCTGCCCCCTTTTTCTCAGCTGAGGATGGTGGACAACAGGGGATGTTTCCAAAGCAGGTGCAGGGAACGGCCCCACCAGGGCTGAGGGGCAGCGGGAAACCAGTCCGGCTTTCTCACCGGCTGTGCGCTCGTGGGGATCAGCTGGAAATGTTTTCCTGGAGGCCTCCGGCACCTTTCTCTTCTCTCTGGACTGGCCACCAAATCATGTGTGGAGGCCTTGTGTAGTCTCACTTTTGAGATTTCTTTTTGGGAAAATTAAAAAGAGCTCTTTTGGAGGAAGACAGTGAGTAGAAGCGCTGGCAGGGTGAGTGGGGTGTGGACCAGGCACTGGGTGTGCCACCCCGTCTCCATCTACTCTCCTCGTCCACAGGACAGAGGGTTTGGTGGACCCCTTCTCTCAGGGACTGGAAAGGCCGTGTGCTGTCAGCAGCAGCGTCCTGCACGGCATTGAGCCGTGGCTGAAGGACTTCCACCAGCTCCTGCTCAACCCGCCAAAGGTAAGTGGCCATGGACGGCTGTTGGGGGCCTTTGCAGACATTGTAGGATAGGATGGTTTGCAAGGAGGGGACCCTGCCGTTTATCCTGATGAGGCAGAGTGTGGGTGCATGGTCTCTGACCCCACCATTCCCAGACCCTCACTTGAGAACCGCCAGGTAGATGCCAAACAGGTGTTTCCAGGACCACCCCCAGATCTATGAATGTCTGTCTCTGCCTCTGAAGGGAGGACTGAGGGTTGGATGTTTTACAGTCTGCCCAGGCCTGGCCTCCACATCAGGGTCCCCCAGCCAAGGGACTCTCGGCTCCTGAGGGAGGTCACATTGAAGAGGGTGATGGGCAGCCAGGGCCGCCTCCCTGTTTGTCCTGTCTCACCTGTGAGCCCCTCCGCATTCCCAGCGATTCTCCTTGGCCCCCAGTCTGATCTACCTGCGACTTATTCATCAAATCGCTCATTGTCTGCCTCCCCCACTAGCAAGTGAGCTTCATGGAGACAGAGGTTCTGTTTTGTCAGCCTGAACATTCCGTTAATGAAAAGGGAAAGTGTTATGTGGACCATGAGGGGGTCAGAAAATACCCATGTCCAGCCTGATGAGGCAGCTTTCCCACATTAGTCCTGAGGCGTGTTCCAGAGAGCCCCATGCCTCTGACTGGTACCGGTGGCTCTCTCCAGGACACATCTCATATGTTGAGGGGCATGGCCCTTGGGCCTGGTGGACCCAGGCCAGAGTGCCCTGGGCTTCCTCAGAGTGGCCAACCACCCTCATCCACTCTGTGTGGGGCCCTAAGGGGAGCAGTGGGGTTCTTTACCTGCTGCCCCCTCATTTCCTCTTGTAGGCAGCCTTGCCTTGAGGAGCCCGCACATGCATGCCCCGCTCATGGAGCAGTGGCCATGCTGGTCACAAGGCTCCAAGTGGGTGGTGCCTCCTGTGTTTGCAGAAAAAAGCAATCCTGACCACCATCGGTGTGCTGGAGGAGCCCCTGGGGAACACCCGTCTGCATGGTGCTCGCCTCATGGCCGCGCTGCTGCACACAAACACGCCCAGCATCAACCAGGAGCTCTGCCGGCTCAACACCATGGACCTCCTGCTGGTGAGTAGGCTGCGCACCAGCCCTGCCGGTCTGTGCGTGTGTCCTACACGACCCGAGGCCAGACGTACGGATAGGCTGGGGCAGCAGAGCAGGGTCTAGCAGAGGTCTGCCCTGGTGAGCTTCTGGCCCCAGGTCCCAGGGTATGACCACGGGTCCCTGGTGGAACCCTCTGAGCAGCAGGCAGACGAGCCTAGGCTGTGCCTCACAGGAGGCAGTGAGTCTGCCGTAGAATTGCCCTGAAAGCCAAGGGTAGGGTTCTAATCCTGCTTGAGGAATGGGGTAATACATCCATCTCCTTTCTCATATTCTGACTTAATGTAGCTCTTAAATATAAAACGTCCTAAAAGAGAAGCTCTGCGTCTTCCACAATAGGTCACCCTAACAGGTCACCCTGCTAGTTCTTATCAAAGCCAGTGGGAAATGCTGCTCCACTCAGCTGATGCTGCCTGTGACCTGTGGGATGCTCTGGGTGTCTGAGAAGAGGGATGGGTGGGCAGTGACAGCCAAGCAGTGCTACTGCCTCTTATAAAAATAAGAAGAAGAGGGGCCAGCCCATGGCTCACTCGGGAGAGTGCGGTGCTGATAGCATCAGGGCCACGGGTTCGGATCCCATATAGGGATGGCTGGTTGCTCACTGGGTGAGCGTGGTGCTGACAACACCAAGTCAAGGGTTAAGATCCCCTTACCGGTCATCTTTTAAAAATAAAAAATAAAAATAAAAAATAAGAGGAAGAGTATGGGACAGAGGATTCTTTTGAAGAGAGAAAAAGTAAAGTAGATCTTTTTAAATTGCTGCTCGGCTGATCCAGACTGGGATTTCAATTACAGATGTGCCTAATAACTCAGGCAGCAGGGCCCGCTGCAGAGAGCATAGGGCTGCTCCCGTGAGAAGAGGGTGCCAATGGACAGGGCCTCGCCCTAAATGGGTGCTGTTGGCAGGCACAGCCCCTCTCCTCTGCCTTGCCTTTGGGCCTCTGCTCAGGGGAAACTGGGATCTCCCTGCATTTCAGTCTCAGATGAGCCAGCCTCGGAACTGGGACTGAAGAACTGTCTGCCTCAGAAGTTCTTCCAGCATTTAGAAGATATTAGGCACATCTGAGATTGAAATCCCAGTCTGGATCAAGGGAGCAGCAATTTAAAAAGATCTACTTTACCTTTTCTCTGTTCAAAAGAGTTCCCTGTCCCACACTCTTCCTCTTATTTTTATTGTGGTAAAGTAGCATAACATAAAATTTACCATTTGAACCATTTTTAAATTCAGTGGCAAGCATATTCACAATGTTGTATGACCATTACACAACCTATTCTCAGAACTTACTCGTTTCCCAGAGACTCTGTGCCAGTTAAACACTGACTCCCCACTGCCCTTGCCCCAGCCCCTGGCAACCACCACTCTACCTGTGTCCCTGAATCTGACTCTTCTAGGTACGTTGTGTAAGTGGAATCACAGAGTATTTATCTCTTTGTGACTGGCTTATTTTACTTAGCATAATCTCTTCAAGGTTCGTCCAGTGTTGTAGCATATGTCAAGATTTTCTTCCCTTTTAAGGCTGAGTAAGATGTCATCGTACGTATAGACCACGTTTTGTTTATCCAGTCATCCATCAGAGGGCCCTTGGGTGGCTTCCACCTTTTGGCTGCTGTGGATATTGCTGCCATGAACGAGGGTGCACAAGTCTCTGTTTGAGTCCCTGCTTTCAGTTCTTTTGGATATATACCTAACAGTGGGATTGTGGGATCATGTGGCAATTCTCTGCTTAACTTTTTAAGGAACCTCCGAACTGTTTCTGACAGTGGCTCTATTGTTTTAGATCTCAACAACAGGCTCCCGTCTCTCCACATCCTCACCAACACTTGTTGTTTTTCTTTTTTTTTTTTTTTAATAATTTTTCTAAGGGCCGGCCTGTGGCTCACTCGGTAGAGTGCGGTGCTGATAACACCAAGGCCGCGGGTTCGGATCCCACATAGGGATGGCCGGTTTGCTCACTGGCTGAGCGTGGTGCTGACACCACCAAGCCAAGGGGTGAGATCCCCTTACCGGTCATCTTTTTAAAAAAAAATAAAATAAAATAATTTTTCTAATGGGTGTGAAGAGGTATCTTACAGTGGTTTTGATTTGCATTTCCCTAAAGATTAAAGATGTTGAGTATTTTTTCATGTGCTCGTTAACCATTTGTATGTCGTCTTTGGAGAAATGTCTATCCAATTCCTCTGCCCATGTCTGAATTGTTTTTTTGTATGAGTTATAGGAGTTGTTTACATATTCTGGATATTAATCCTTTTTTTATCAGATACATGATTTGCAGATATATTCTCCTTTTCTATGGGTTATCTTTTTACTCTCTTTGACACTCAAAATTCTAATTTTGATGATACCCACCTTGTGTTTTTTTCTTTTGTTGCATGTGCTTTTGGTGTCATATCCAAGAAATCATTGCCAAATCCAATGTTATAAAGCATTTCCTCTGTGTTTTGTTCAAGGAGTTTTATAGTTTTAGCTCCTTTTTTTTTTTTTTTTGGTAGCTGGCCAGTAAGGGGATCTGAACCTGTGACGTTGGTGTGATCAGGCTGCACTCTAGCCAACTGAGCTAACCAGCCAACCCAGTTTTATTTCTCAAGTTTAGGTCTTTCATCCATTTTGAGTTAATTCTTGTATATGGTGTTAGGTAAGAGCCCAACTTCATTTTTCGCATGTGGATGTCCAGTTTTCCCAGCACCATTTGTTGAAGAGACTGTCCTTTCCCTGTTGAGTGATCTTGGCACCTTGTTGAAAATGATTTGATCATATACGTGTTAGTCTTCCAGCTTCATTCTTCTTTTTTTTCTCCCCAAGATTGTTTTGGCTATTCTGGGTCCCTTGAGATTCCATATGAATTTTAGAATGAGTATTTTTTCTATTTCTTTTTTCTTTTTTTAATTGAAACATAGTTGATTGTAGATATCTGTGGGATGCTGCATTGAGTATCAATACTTGTGTGCAATATATGATGCTCAAATCAGGATAATTAGTAGGGTTTTTCTATTTCTACAAAGAAAAAAAAAAGCTGTTGATATTTTGATAGAGATTGCATTGAATTTGTAGATCACTTTGGGTTGTATTGTCTTTTTAACAAGATTAAATCTTCCAATCCATGTGCAAGAGTGTCTTTCTAGCAGGTCTTCTTTAAATTCTTTCAGCAGTGCTTTGTAGTTTTCAGTGTACAAGTCTTTCACCTCCTTGGTTTAATTCATTTGTAAGTATTTTATTCTTTTGGATGCTATCATACATGAAATTGTTTTCTTTTTTTTTTTTAAAAAAAGATGACCAGTGGGCCGGCCCGGTGGCGCACTGGATAAGTGCGCCGCTTGGGAGGTGCGGCGGCGCTCCCGCCCGAGGGTTCGGATCCCACATACAGACCGGTTCCCGCTCACTGGCTGAGCGAGGCGCGGGAGCAACACCGAGGGTTGCAATCCCGTTGCCGGTCCCCGGTCCGGTGCGGGGGCAACACTGAGGGTTGCGATCCGTTGCTGGACACGGAAAAAGACAAAAAGACAAAAAAAAAAAAGATGACCAGTAAGCGGATCTTAACCCTTGACTTGGTGTTGTCAGCACCACGCTCAGCCAGTGAGCGAACCGGCCATCCCTATATGGGATCCGAACCCGGGGCCTTGGTGTTATCAGCACCGCACTCTCCCGAGTGAGCCATGGGCCGGCCCTGAAATTGTTTTCTTAATTTCCTTCCTGAATAGTTCATTGCTACTGTGTGGAAATGTGATTGATTTTTGTGTGTTGATTTTGTACCTACAACTTTGCTGTATTTGTTTATTAGCTCTAACAACTTATGTGGAATCTTTAGAATTTTCTACATATCAAGTAATTTGGGAACAGAGATAATTTTACTTCTTCCTTCTAATTTGGATCCCTTTTCTTTCTTTTCCTTTCCTAATTGCTCTGAGTAGAACTTCTAGTAGTACTATGTTAAGTAGAAGAAGTGAGAACAGACATCCTTGCCTTGTTTCTTATCTTAGAGGAAAAGTTTTCAGTCTTTCAACATTGAGTGTATGGTTAGCTGTGGACTTCTAGATATTTTTTCATGTTGAGAAAATTTCCTTCTATTCTTAGTTTATTGAGTGTTTTTTATCAAGAACGTATGTTGCATTTTGTCAAATGATTTTTCTGCATGAATTGAGATGGTCATTTTTTGTTTTTTTTTTCTTCATTCTGTTAATATATTACCTTGATCGATTTCCATATGTTGAACCATCCTTGCATTCCAAGAATAAATCCCACTTTGCCATGGTGTATAAATCTTTTAATACGATGCTGAATTTGGTTTGCTAGTGTTTTGTATTGATATTACATAAGGAATATTGGTCTATAGTTTTCTTTTCTTGTAGTGTCCTTGTCTGGCTTTGGTATGAGGGTAATGCTGGCCTCATAGAATGAATTAGGAAGAGTTCTCTCCTCTTTAATTTTTGAAAGAGTTTAAGAAGGGTTAGTGTTAATTCTTCTTTAAATGTTTTGTAGAATTCACCAGTGAAGCCCTCTGATCTGGGCTTTTCTTTGTTGAGAGATGGGGTCTAACTCCCTATTGCAGATGAGATAACACAGTGAAGCCACCTCCAAGGTTGCTCAGTCACAGGCAGAGAAGGTGAAGCCAAGATTTGGGATTGTGTTTCTGTGCAGGAGAAGTACAAGTAGACAGGCTTTCTGCCATTCTTTAGCTTTCAATTCCCTGGTGTGTAGGATGGACCCAAACTCATCTTCCCGTGTGGAGTCTACACCCATCACTCCGCACACCCCTGTCCTTCTCCATGTGGGCCGAGGGGGTCTGGACGCAGGCTGCTGAGGCCCCTGGAGTGTGTAAGGTGGTGGTAGGGGTGAGGAGAGGTGTGCCCATGCTCCTCTCCCTGCCAGCTTAGGGGTCAGGGATCGAGGGCAGGTTTCTGTGCTTTTCCTTTCCCTCCCTGTCCTGGTCTGGAAGAGGCTGTGTGGGAAACAGGGGACAACAGCCATCCTCATTCAGCCACCTCTGTCCCCAAGGGAGCCCCAAGACTGCCAGAACTTCCTCTGGGCTTCAGCCTGTGCTGAGGCTTTGACCCCCTCAGGGATTATGGAATATGCACCTCCTGGTCTCCCATCTGTACGGTGGAAGATTCCCTGTTCTGCTCATCCTGGATGGAATCCCCATGTGTCTGAGAGTTTAACCACTTCCAGTAACTCATAGGTCAAAGACAAAATCATAACGGAAATTTTCAAATACCTAGAACTGAAGAATAATAAAAATGCTGCTTAGCAAAATGTGTAGAATGTAATTAATGTGAATTTTCCAGGGAAACGTATAGCCTTTTAAAGACTTAACACTGGAAAAGAAGAAAAGCTAAAAATTAATGAGTTGAGCTTCTAACTTAGGGACAAAAGCATAAACCCACAGAAAGTGGGAAGGCCATCATTCAAGCAAGAGCAGAGATTAATGAGACAGAAAGAAAGCAGCATGCAGGAGCTGGAAGGACGGGGCAGCTCTTTGAAGAGCCACCTGGCCACCTGGAGACTAGATGCTTGAGAAGTTGGAGACGGTGCCTGGGAATGATTCCCGTTCACCTTTGTGATTCAGCCATTAGGAGAAAACCAATCTGAGAACTTTCTTCTGTTCTCTGTTTACCCAGGACTTGTTTTTTAAGTACAGCTGGAACAACTTTCTGCACTTGCAAGTGGAACTGTGCATAGCCGCTATTCTCTCCCACACTGCCCGCGAGGAGCCGGGAGAAGCCCGTGGATCCCAGAGCAGGGCGGAGCCTCTGCCTGGGAACGAGAACAGGAACCTGGAGGCCCCCCAGCCTCCCGCCAGCCTCCCTGAGAACACAATGGTGACTCACGTAAGTGTAGGCCAGGGTCCCGCTGGTCCCTGCAGCCTCAGCCCACCTCAGCCCACTCACACTGTCATTGCTGGTGCACCAGGCCCTCCTGCGTCGTCTCCTCCAGCCCTCATGTGCGGTGGGTGGGGCTGCTCTCCTTTTACCCACAGGGACACTCAGTCATGAAGAAATGTCGGGTTTGCAGGGGTCCCAGAGCTAGTGTCAGGGAAGCGAGAGGGAAGGCGGCGTTAGTGTCAGGTCAGTCCTGCCCCCCAGGAGGCACACGGCCTCCCAAGTCCTGCTGCTGCTCTGCTGCAAGCAGCCCTGTCATGGGAGAGGGAGCCTTGTGTGCCACAGGTCAGTCCATGGTCGTAACCAGACCACAAAGGAAAATGCAAGGGGAAGAGAGACGGCGTCAGAGTCTCACGAGAAAACATTCTAGGGTTTTTGACCAACCTTTCAAAAACTAGATGCATTAACCCTCTCTATGACACTCTTCTCTCCTCCTCCCATGATGCTGTCCCCCAGGTGCTGTCCCCCCAGGTCCTGTCTCCCCAGGTGCTGTCCCCCCAGGTGCTGTCCCCCCAGGTGCTATCCCTCCAGGTGCTATCTCCCACAGGTCCTGTCCCCCCTCCATCTTGTCTCCCCCAGGTCTTGTCCCCCCCCAGGTCTTGTCCCCACCAGGTGTTGTCCTCCCCCATGCTGTCCCCACCCCCACAGTCACACAGTTGTGTGCTCAGACTGTCTCCTCCCCAGGCTGTGTCTGGTTCTCTTTCTGCTCCACATCTAGTGCTGTGCCTAGCAAAGGGCAGGCCTCAGTCAGTGTTTGCAGGAAGGAAGGAAGCAACTTGGTACCACGAGCAGGGCTCAGACCCCACCTGTGGCTGCTCTCCTGGGAGGGCCGGGGGTGGTGGGAGGACGGGCTGGACCAGACTTCACAGCTGACAGGAGGGCAGAGACTTGGGAAGGAGTCCCCAGGTCTCTGGTCAGAGGCCTCATGGACAGTGGGGCTTGAGTGGTCTTGAAGGCCTCTTTCCTGCCTGCCCTTGACAGGTGTCCGGGGCACTTTCTGTGTGCCAGTGTGGCAGGGATAATCCTGCACAGGTAGGGTCCAGTCTAGCTACAACTGAAGGCCCAGTGAGCAAACAGCCAGGGCCGGTGGTTCCAGTGATGAGAGCCACATGGGGGAAGGGGGATATTCAGGGGCCGTGCAGGTCAGTAAGGGACCCTCACCCAGAGAGAGAGGCCATGGGTGTCCCAGGTAGAGGAGATGCCCTGTGTCAGGGCCTGGAGGCGAGAAAGCACTGAGGGCCCTTCTGGGGGAGGAGGTGGGAGAGTGGCCAGAGGCGGAAGCCCAGGGGCAGGGGCAGGGGCAGGGGTGTTCCAGGAGGCTGGAAGGGAATGGAGAGTGTCCTTTTATCCCACTGGTCCTCATTTTCAGGGTACTTGACAGCAGGGCCTTTGAAGCCCTGGGTAGCGCCTGCCTCCAGTGTTGTGTGGGAACCACAGGGGCCAGGGCTGTACCAGTCACGTCCCACAGGGCCCTGGTGCAGATGTGCTGGCCCACTGCCCACAGGGTCCACGCAGACAGGTGGCTGCTGTGGCCCTGCCCAGCCCAGGGTGAGTGGAGGTGTGCGTACGGCCCTGCAGACTCTGATTCATGCCGCCTGCCCCCTCCCCACAGCTGTTCCAGAAGTGCTGCCTGGTACAGAGGATCCTGGAGGCCTGGGAAGCCAATGACCACACACAGTAAGAGCTGCATGGGCCCGGTGAGGTTGTACCCTGGGGATCTGGGCCTGGCCAGTTGGGGATGTGGAGCTGCACTTCACCAGGGCATGGGCGACACCATGCCCCGGCCTCCCAGCTTGGTGTGGGTCGTCTGGGGTGTGTGGTATGGCCCCCTGCCTGGGCAAACAGCTGTAAATGCTGCCTGGGAAGGACACAGGAGATGACGAGGGGCAGGTGAGTGGCAGCCGGGCCTGGGCTGTGTCCGGGCACAGCCCCTCCCCCAGGAGTCCACCCAGCCTGTCTGGCCCAGGCTTTGCCCACTGTGGGTCCCATGTCTATTCTTGATCTTCCACAAGAACTTGACACCCCTGTCAGCCCTGTACACAGGGATGTGGTTTTACTTTAGTATTCTGTGTCTTCTGCTTACCTGGTGTCCCCTGGGTCAGGAATGTCCTGCTTATTGTCCTGTGCCCTGGGCCTAGGGCCGTCCCCCAGCATTCGCTGTCCTGCCGAGAGCAGTCGGGCCCCAGGCGGTGCAGGGAGGGACTGTTGGGAGCCAGGAGGGGTCTGAGTGCAGTGGTGGGCTCGGAACCCCAGACCTGCTTGTAGAACATGCTGTGGAGAACCACGCGCAGCCCCGCGTCCCACAGAGCCTTGTGCTGAGTGCAAGCCTCGTGGCTGACAGTCCTGAGCTCAGCACCCACTCCACTACCACCACTGGTGGGACTTGGGCCAGCACCATGGCCTGTGTTTTCTTGTTTGTAAAATGGTGGTACGAGCAGTGTCTGTCTCATCAGCTCCTCTTGGTAGTGAAATTGCAATGAACCTACTGCGCATGGTGGGTGCTTTCCAAACACGCATTCTGGAGGCGAGGTTGACAGTTCAGACACTGAGCAGGGCCAGGCTGCTGTGCTGGGGGTTGGCCTGTGTCACTCGGCTCTGCCAGCAATGGGTCAGGATGGGCTGAGGCCAGGTGGCTGCCCTGATGGTGCCTGTCACTTTCAGGGCAGCGGGTGGCATGAGGCGTGGGAACATGGGCCACCTCACGCGGATTGCCAACGCCGTGGTGCAGAACCTAGAGCGGGGCCCTGTGCAGACCCACATCAGCGAGGTCATTCGAGGTGAGCCCCCATCCCCCTCACCCCCTGCTGGTCACCACGTCCGAGTCACTGCTGCCCGAGGTTGCCCTTTCCTGGTGCTGGGATGGACCATGCGCTGCCTTCGTGTTCACACCTTTCCATGTCCCATCTGTTCTCAGGGTGCTGGGTCCCGCATGTCGGTTCTGTGGGGCAGACACCCGGGGAGACCCTGTTGGGAGTCAAAGCACAAGGTGCAGGAGGCCCAGCCCCTGCCGAGCAGTGTGTGGCTCTGGCACTGGCAGATGGAGAAGGAGGTTGGGTCCCTTTCTCACAGACTGCCTGTGGTTTCTGTATTTCTGGGAGTTCCTCAGGGGGCACACCCACCAACAAACTCAGAACTCTGGTGCCACTGAAGTCCCTGTAGGGACAGGAGGTGCCACCACCTGCTCAGGCTGCTGTGCCCGTCTGTGCCAGGTCCCTGAGGGCTCACAGACAGTGCTTCCTTTGCAGGGCTCCCTGCAGATTGCCGTGGGCGCTGGGAGAGCTTCGTGGAGGAGACCCTGACAGAAACCAACCGCAAGAACACCGTGGACCTGGTGAGGAGGCCAGGCTGCTCCATGTGCAGCCGCAGTGCAGGACGGCGACAGATGCTCGACACTGGCCCCATGGCACAGGCCGAGGGAGGCAGGAGGGCAGCACTGTGGCTGGGCCACGCACCTTGCCTGCTCCTCTTGTGCGCACCTGCCGTGTGCCCCATGAGCATGTGGCCCGCCTCTGACCGGTGTCCATAACACAACCTGCCCTGTGCCAGGCTCCCTGAGGACCCCTGTGCAGAGCTGGCATTGGCCCCTTCTGTCCCACATCAGGAGCTGTGGCTTGTGGTGGAGAGCCCGATGCCTGTGACCCACAATGCGCCCTCTGCTCCAGGGAGGCTGGTCCATCACGGGCTCTCAGCCTCACCAGGCACCTCCTTCCAGCCCAGCCTCCCAGGCCCAGAGCCCTGACAAGGGCTGGGCTGGGTGGGTCTGGGATGCTGGGCCGGGCTGGGCGGGTCTGGGGCACTGGGTAGGCTCACGCTCCCGCCCCATCTGGCCTATTTTAGGTGAGCACTCACCACGTTCACTCCTCGAGTGAGGACGAGGACATTGAGGGGGCTTTCCCTAGCGAGCTGTCCCTGCAGCAGGTGAGGGTGTGGCCGGCACTCTGCACACTGCTGGGCCATTCCTGGCGCCTCAGCATGTTACAGACGTGTCCCTGGTGGCATCTCACTAGTGAAGGGGAGAGGTGGCTCATCCCCAAGCACGTGTGGGGGAGAGGGGGTCTGGGGGAAGACCCCCAAAGGCACTCACTTCACCTTGAAGAGACTGATGGGGACGCAGTGGATGAACTTGAAAGTTAAAGTAAAAGGCATCGTTTGGATGAGGCCATGGGAAACTGCAGCCTGAGTTTCAGTAGAATCTCGGGCCCTGAGCAGTCAGGGCACAGGGCCCACTGTTGCCGGAGAAGCTCGTGAACAACCAGAGAGATTCTGGTTTCCGAAGAGCCGTTTCCAGGCCTGAGGCTGCTCCTGACAGGCGCCTGTCCCTCTCAGGCTTTCTCCGAGTACCAGATCCAGCAGATGACGGCCAACTTTGTGGATCAGTTTGGCTTCAATGATGAGGAGTTTGCAGATCAGGATGACAACATCAAGTAAGTCCCCTGACATGCTGGGAGCCCCCCAGGCTGCCGGAGAGGCAGGGTCCCCCCTCCCACTCGGGTCCCCAGGGGCAGCTCCCTGTGGTCTTGCTGGGAGTGTGGCCCAGTGTCCCCCAAGGATAGCAAGTGTCACCTAGCCACGTGAAGGCACTGACATGGTTGGAGGTGCTGGCAGAGGAGGTGCTGAGGATGCTCTCCCCGGCTCTTGCAGTGCCCCATTTGACAGGATTGCAGAGATTAACTTCAACATCAGTGCTGACGAGGACAGTGTGAGTGGGCAGGGGCTTCTGCTGGGCCACATGGGCGTTTCGGTGGTGGGGCACGTACCTTGTCATCTGCCGAGAGTCGGGGGCCCTGAGCCAGCGGGTGTGCGTGGCAGGTCTGGGAGGCCTCCGTGGGAGCTTGGAACAGAGCTGCTTTCCTTGCCCGCCCTCCCTGCCCTCGAGCCAGGCGGGGATCCCACATCCTGTGAGCCGAATCACTCTGTGTGTGGGGCCAGGTCCTCCCGTCTCTCCCAGACCCTCAGAGAGCAGCCTCAGTGCTCTGTGTCCCACAGCCCAGCGCCGCTCTGTTCGAGGCCTGCTGCAGCGACCGCATCCAACCCTTTGATGATGAGGAGGAGGAGGACATCTGGGAGGACAAGGAGATGCGTTGTGCTGCCCGGGCGCCAGCCAGAGCCAGGTCTGGGAGCATGCATGCCGGTGCCCGGCCCTCTGCGGCCTCACAGTGGCCCTTGCAGGGCAGGCAACTGTCCCCTTCACTCTGGGGACTGTCCTGAGGAGGCCGGAGCCAAGCGAAGCTCCTCAGTCAGGACGCTCCCTCCTCGCCCCCAGCCCTGGGCCATCGCCACCCTCCAGGCATCTGACTGTGCATCTCCCCAGGTTTGGAGCCCCCCACACCTCAGATTGCTGCTCATGGAGTGGCCCGCAGCACAGAGTCCAGGACAGGAAAGTGGACTCGGGAGCAGACGGGGATGCACCTGGGCTGGACACCCCCCCAGCCCCTGTGCAGAACGAAGGCCCCCCCATGGAGGCTGATTCAGAAGGTAGCGCTGGGGGCCGGGCAGGGGACTCGGGTGTTGGGGACAGGATGGGGGCTTCACTGGAGCCGAGGAACCTCCGGCTGCCTGTGGTCTGGAGCCCACGTCCCTTCTGCAGGTGCCTCCACGCAGATGTTCCTGGAGGTGGGGGCTGTCCCTGCTGTTCCCCAGCTGTCCTGGCCGGTGGGTCCCAGCACAGGGTGGCTTCCCGCCCTGGTGCCCTTCTTTTGTGGGCGCTCTCTGACAGGGGAGAGGCACCCCATGCTACCTGGGTCTCAGCAGGAGCAGGGCCGCCCACCCCCAGGCTTTGCTCTTCTCACCTCTGCCCCGGGAGTGGCACTGAGGCACTCAGGACCTGAGTGAGGGGCCAGGGCTCTCTGTTGGGAGGTGCTAGGCCCTCAGCTGAGGCCGATGAGAGGAGTGTCTGTGAGGCCAAGGGCAGGCCCTGGGGGAGCCGGAGCATCCTGAGCAGGAGGCGGCAGCTGCACTCAAGGCCGGGAAGAGCTGCAGGGCCTGGCCAGCCACCCTGCCTGGGTCAGACTCGGTCCTGGGTCAGTACAGATGAGATGGAGCGTGGAGGGTGGCCCTGTCACCTCCACACCGTAGGCCCTGCTGGAGCCCCCTGGGCGTCCCACTGGTGCCTGACTGAACGCCACGTCAGCACGCCTATGGTGACTCCTGCGCACACCCCATGGGTGTTGGTGGTTTATCAGGACCCACAGGCCCTGCCTAGCTTTCAGTGTTTGGGGGCCTTGCAGCCACACTGCCCTCTTGCAGAAACTGTCCTGAGGGACTGGTGGGCACTGGCTGGAGCTCTGCCTGCTAAGACACTTGGGCAGTCAGAGCACAGCTGCAGCCTCTTCCAGGGCACAGCCGTGCTCCTGACGAGCTCTGTGTGCCCCCGGGGTGGGGGCACTGCCTCCTGTTTGCTTGCGACACCCCAGGCCAGCCCACACTTGCCGCTCAATCTCTCAGCTGCAGGCGCTGCATGGACGGCAGTGTTTGATGAGCCAGTGAACTCGACGCCTGTGGCCCCAGGAGTGGCGAGGGATGTGGGTTCCAGCGTGTGGGCGGCCAGCGCCTCAGCTCCAGAGGAGAAAGGCTGGGCCAAGTTCACCGACTTCCAGCCGTTTTGCTGGTAACGCATCACAAAAGGGGGCCATGCCACAAAGTGCCTGTCAGGGTCAGGAGGTGACCATCCCCTGAGGGCTCTTCCTGTCCTCGTCCTTGTTTGCAGCTCCGAGTCGGGGCCCAGGTGTAGCTCTCCTGTGAACACAGACCGCAGCCATGCTGAGGGCAGCCCGAGCCTGGGCTCAGAGAAAGCCTGTGAGTAGGAGCAATGTAGGCTGCACCGCGTACTCCTGCAGGTGCCTGGCCTTGCCCAGTTCCCAGCCCCCTCCTGGAGGCAGCGGCAGGAGGTGGCTTAGGCCCCAGGCATGCCTGAGTCTCAGTGGTGACGTTGGAGTTCATATACACCTGTGGGACTGGGGCGGCCATGTGCAGATGGGGAGACTCCCAGCCCTGGGGGCATGGGAGGGGCAACACAGCCACCAGGCTACCCCTGGAGCCAGGTCTGACCCAGCTGCATTGACCAGGCTGTACCCTGGGTCCCCAGCATCAGCACCGGGGTCCCAGCATGGAGAAGTGGTGGATGGACTGTCAGCAGGAGGCTGACCTGGGGCCTGATCAAATCCCCTGGCCCCCACCTGCCCAGTCAGAGGCTCAGAAGCCCCTAGGACCAGGCCTGAGAGCTCCAAGCAAAGGGACAGCCAGTGCCTGACTCTTTGTCCCAGGTGCCAGGGTCCCTTGGCATGAAGGAGCTTGTGGCCAGGCCACACAGTCTGAGCAGGGCCTCCATGGGCCTCTGCTTTGTCTGGGAACAGCGCACAGGGATGGTCCACATGGAGGACACGCAGCAGGAGTGGGAAATCCTCCTGCCCCTTCACGTGGCCCCTGTGCACAACCAGACACCCATGTGCAGGGACATGGCAGGCTGCATGTGAGCACGTTTCTGTTTCTTGTGTGCTGCACACTGGCCCCCATGGGTCTGGGGCCCCGCGGCTGTGGCGCCATGTTCAGCAGCCCCTGCCCTCCCTGGACAGCCCAGACCTCCTTGTTTTGCAGTCAGCCTGGCCTCCCCGTGTGCTTGGAATGTGTATGTTACCAGGAAGGCTCCTCTGGTGGCCTCTGACAGCAGCTCCTCCAGGGGCTCTGACAGCGAGGATGAGATGCGGAAGGCAGCTGTTGCCATGGAAGCCGTGAGCATGGGCCCCAGCCAGGAGACCCTTCTGTCCATGATGCCTGCCGCAGCCAGGACAGAAGAAGCTGGCACTGACAGGTGTGCAAGGGATGGCAGGCCTGCCTGGTCCCCCTGAGTGCATACAGTGTGGCTTCCAGAAGGAGGGCCGCAGTTCTCTGGCCCCATAGCCACAGAGGTCGAGTTTGGTCCCCAGGTCTCAGCTCCCCTGGGAGCAGCCTGAGGCCAGGCCGGGCATCCCATACTGCTGCCCCGATGGCCCCACAGCCCTGCAGAGGCCAGAGCTAATGGGGGGTGACACCATTCATTTCAGTGAAGGCTGGGAGGGAGGGTCTGGGGTCATCTTTCTTGGACGCAGTGTTCATTTTCTCTGTTGCAAGTGGTTAAGATGAGAAGACAAGGCCTGAAGGTCCCAGACAGCCCCCCAGGGACTTGGGGGCACAGCTGCCCCACAGAGGCCTGATTGGAGAGAATGATGATCATCATGGTTCAGGCCTGGCAGGGATCTGGGGCTGCCTGATGTGGGGGCACCGCCTTAACTCACCGTCCAGCCGTGTGCATCTGTGGGGCTTGCCCAGATCTTGCCTGCTGCCCCTTGCTGCCTGTGCTGAATCCCAGATACACTCTCACCTCACCTCAGACGCCTGACACCAGTCGTGCTTGGACAGTAGGATGGGGTATCTCAGGACTGCACAGATGGACAGAAGCCGAGCCTCTTTCATATACAGAGGCTGAGATCCATTCCTGGGGAGGGAGTGGAGAGGGGAGATCTCCCTCCTGGCAGGGGCTGGGGACTGTCATAGGGAACTGGAAACAGCCACAGGAGGGTAAGTTGGCTGGGGTAGACCTAAGGGAGACAGTGGGGCTGGGGCTTAAAGGGGTGATGGGTATGCCCAGCAAGGTTCTGAGCTGTGCAAAGGTCCTAAGGCCAGAGCTCCTGGTGGGTTCAGGAACAGTGAGGAAGTCCCTTGGGCAGGACCCCACCAGGAGGGGATGAAGTGCCAGTCACACAAGGCCATATGTCCAGTTGAGGACTTTGCATCTTCTCTGAGTGAAACGGCACCTGTGAGCTCGAGTCCCTTGTCCCTCACCGCTCCTGGCTCCAGGGGGAAGGGCCTGGTGGGGGTGGGGAGCTGCCCCCAGCCTGACCACCAGCGTACATGGGCATCAGGCCCTAGGTCCCAGCCCTGCTCTCTCCCCCAGTCCCGATGTTGCAATACCATGTGGTATTGGGGCTTCGGGTGTGTCCCCCAGCCAGGCTGCAAATTTAACACCTGGCTGGGTCCATCCCGTTGACGCGGTGGGTCCGGCTTTGACTCTACCCTCCTCGTGGTCTGTGCATGCAGCTCGTTCCCTGGCTCAGCCGCAGCCAAGGCACTGAACCCCTGGGCCCACATTCCAGAGGCCCGACACAGCACGGCCTCTCAGAAGACCACCCGCCCGTGGGGGCTTGGCAGCAGGGAGGGGCACGGCCCGGGGGAAACGCCAAGGCCCGAGTAGTGACTGATGGGAGGGGCCCACATTCTCCCTGATGCTGACGCAGTGAAATGGCAACAGGAAAGCCTGGGCCAGAGCACCACAAGACTCCCGAGAGGGCTTAATTCCTTCTTAAAGTTTAGAATTGCTTAAGTTCTTAAAACCTTGACCTTTTCCTAAACACCACCTAAAAAACTGCTTAACTGTGCTCTAAAAAGCAGGTAGCAGTCTGCAGAAAACTGCCATTTCCCACAGGGCTGGCTGCATAAAACTTGTTGCTTAGAGTCCTCGCTGTACATGCAGCTGTCCCAGCGGCCTGGGGTGAGCGTGCACCCACCCCCACCGCCTGAGTGCCCTTCCTGGGTCAGACACCCAGTGTCCTCCCCACAGCCAGAGGGCCTGTCTGCTGCTAGGGACTAGGCTGGGCCTTGGGGTGCCTGACCACCCCCAAAGCAGGCCTCCCCGATGCCCAGCAGCACCCTTTCTCCCTCCCACCCTGTGGCTCCCCTGCCTCTGTGCCCAGTGTAAGGTTGGAGTTGAAATCACATAGTGGGCGCATCCTAGGCCCTTGGAGAACGAGGCACTTTACAATGAACAGGATCCAAGTGCTCCCTAGGACATTTAAGGTTAGGGTGACAGGCAACTTGTCCAGTGTTTGGAACTCAGGGTGGCAGAGCTGCCTGGCAGGGCACAGCTCCTGGGCCACCCCACGGAAGGCAGGAGCAGGAGGGGGCCAAGTGCAGTGCTCCCAGGCTACCTTCTGGACTGTTCCACCTGCTGGTCCTTGGGCACGTGAGGTGGGCGGCACTGCAGAGAAGGGGCCCCCATAACGAGCCACATCTGCCACACAGGGCCAAGTGTGCTGTCGGCATGCTGCCAGACCTCGCCTGCCCTGCGCCTGCAGAAGGGACTGTGGCTGCCATCACAGCACTGAGCAAGGCTGGCCCCCTGGTGGCCACCCCAGCACTTTCTTCTGCAGTGGCCACGGCAGTCCCTTCAGGGCCCATCATTGTTGTCACCACAGCAGCCCCAGCCATGACAGCCACCCTGGGGACACTGACAAAGGACAGGTGAGCAGGTTGGACAAGGAGTACAGGGTGGGGGCTAGACGAGGCCCCACAAGCATCAGTGGCTCCAACTGCACCTCTTGTTCCTGCAGGAAGACAGATGCCCAGCTAGGAGGAGCCACCTTAAACGGTCCCGTGTGATGCTGCTGCTGATGCCCTGCCACGGTCCACCATGGCCAGGCCAAACCTTAATCATGAGAACTACCTGGTGATGCAGTTTGTTTCTTTAATTTAATTTAATTTAAAAATAAAATGCTGCATTGGTAAAGCTGGCAGCTGGAACCAGTTGGACAGCCCAGCCTGCATCTCTCCTGCCCAAATGGGTCACCCGGGCCCTGCTGGAGGACAGAGGATGACCTCGGCGCCCAGGCCTCGAGCACAGCAATAAGGTCTCAGACATGCAACCTCTGCCTGCAGGAGCCAGGGGCCACACCCCCCAGATGTTACCAGGACCCAATGGGCCAAGAAGAGGGAGCGGTAGCTGAGGCTGTTTTTACCAATTTTTTTAGACAAATATAGGAAGAGGCAAGCATTTTGCACTTTGTATCCAGCTGCAGCGCAGGGTCTCCCCTGGCTCAGGGCAGAGGCAAGGGCTTGGGCTGGGGAGACCTGACCCCCACAAATGCATGTGGGTCAAAAGCTGACTTAGCCAGGTGCCCTACCTGCCCTATGGCCCTGGGAGCTGGCATAGAACCAGGCTGCACAATTTGACTGCCTTAAAAAGACAAAAGACGAGAGCCTCTAGGCCTGATGGGCTGTCCCCATACCCAGCAGTACAGGCCAGTGGGGGGACACAGTGGGGCTCAAAGACTGGCCTCCAGCAGTGCTAGACAGGGCTGTGTTGTCCTGAAAGGGTCTGAAAGATTATTTTACGTCGAGGCCATTTTTAACGTTCTGATCATCTGACAGGGCACCCCAAACTCCCAACTCCCAATAAAAGTATGACATTCTTACTGACAAACTGTGCATCGTTAAGCTGCAGACCCAGGAGCCCTGACCTGGCGGGGGGTGGGGTGGGTGGGAAATAGACCATGTCACTACAGGTGGGCCCAAGGGTGCTGTCCTCAGAGGACCCTGCCCCTTCCTTTTCTGTCTCCCCCCTTCTGCCCTCTTTCTGGAACCCCAGGCCCCACCTCATCCTCACTGGCTCGCGGGGAGGGGCGGGTGGAGACCAGCCCAGCCAGGACGGTCCCTCCTGAAGTGACTAGGCCAGAAGGTTCTCCTTCCTCCCCGGGGGGAGGGGACCCAACCAACGCCCCGCCCTGCTCCCCACCCAGGAAACGTTAAATTGGCAGGACAAGGTCCTTCCTCCCCTTATCCCAACCCATGGGTTGCCAGGGGGTGGGGAGGGGCAGTCTCATGGCCCTCCTAGGCCCCCCCACATCTTTCCGAGTGTCCTAGCACCAGCCATCAGGGCAGGAGGAGTTGGTCACAGGCACCACTGGGGCGCGAGGGGTCCAAGGCCTTTCTTGGCTGCAACCTCCCGCCAGATGAGAACCCTCATTTGGCCCCCACAGCCCAACCAGCTCCCAAGCCTGCCCCTGCCAGCCTCCGGCGGGTCCTCCCTATCCATGGGTCTCCATAGGCACTGGCCCCTCCTTCTGCCCTGTATTTTCTGTTACCTCAAAGACCCTCATTCCCCTGAGAGTCCACCCTCCTCCAGCCACTCCCTGTCCCCCTCCCAGGTTTGACCTTGGTCCCATCAACTCAGACAAGGGACCAGCCACCTCCATGACCCCTACCCTCCTCCTGCCTCATCTGTCCTCTGGACCCACAGCCTTTTGGCCTTTTGGGGGCTGGGCAAATGCCCAAGGTCTCACTCCTTCAACAAACATCCCCTGGAGCCTCCCTGACGCTGGCTTTTGCCCCAGGGCTGCTTGGGGAGGGATCAGGTGGCCATGCACCAAGCAAGGGTCTGGTGAAGCCCCCCTTTTGGAGCAAACCACTCCCAGAGCTATGGAAGCTCAGAGGTGGGGGACCCAGTCACTGATAAAGGCCCTTGAGAAAAATGCCAACCTTCTCCCCACATGGTGTTGCCAGGTATGGGACAGGAGACCCTTCGGACCACCAAGGTCACACAGGGCCCTGAGATGACAGCTGGGGACAAAGGCGACGCAGGCACACGGGCGCACTGTTAGTTCTCCTCTTTATATAGACTCTGGTTCTAGAAACAACTCACTTGCAGCCAGCCGGCTGGGGCCAGCACACTGACGGGGCTGGGTGGGGGTGGACTATTTACAGGCCCATCTTGGGGCTGTACCATGGCCACCGCCGGCACGGCGCTCAGCCATGACGCCACAATAAGTTAGAGCCGGCCGGGCGGGGCAAGGGGGCGGGGCGGGGCGGGGGCTGTACACGCAAGTGCTGGGGGCTCAGGGCCTCAATACTGTCGAGGGCCGGGGCTGTAAACATGGCCGGGGCGGCCCTGCCCACCCCTAGTGGTCTG
>NW_007727071.1:367793-393445 GCF_000696425.1 Galeopterus variegatus | reverse complement strand
GGGGGGGGGGCGGGGCGGGGGCTGTACACGCAAGTGCTGGGGGCTCAGGGCCTCAATACTGTCGAGGGCCGGGGCTGTAAACATGGCCGGGGCGGCCCTGCCCACCCCTAGTGGTCTGTAATGACTGGAAGCAGAGCGGCCCGGGCAGGGCCAAGGAGGGTCAGGCATCCGACAGGCAGCTCTGGATCCGGTCTACCCACTGCTGGGCCGAGGGCACATCCTGGGCACAGAAGTTGTAAACGCGACGCGTTGTCTTCACGTCAAAGAAGGCCTTCTCATCCACGGTCTTAGGGGCGCCCATGGTGGGTGTGCCAGGTGCCACAGCCTCCACCTCTGCCAGGTCGATGACACCCTTGCACTCTGTATCCACTCGGTGGTCATAGTAGCGCAGCTGCAGGAGGCCAAGGAGTCAGGGCAGCCCCTCCCCGCAGCCCCCCACCGCCAATGGCCACTCACCTGGTGCTTGGTCTTGTCCAGCACAAACCAACGGGCCTTCCAGGGCTTCATGAAGGCTCCCTTCTTGTACAGGGTGCCCTCATAGGACCTGCGTTTGCAGCAGAGTCACGGCCAGGCCAGCCAAGCCCAGTCAGGGCCCAGCCAAACCCACTTCCCAGCAGTCGCCCCCACTTGCCTTCCCAGCCCAGGTGGCAAAACCAAGGCTCCTGTCCCCAGAGCTGACCTAAGGCCGGAGTGCTGGCCAGGGCCTACAGACCCAGGAAGAGAACTCTCTCCAGAAAGGAGATGGTGACGGGTCCCCCACACCTCCTGACAGACACCAGGGAGGGTCCCATCACACCAAAGCCACAGGGTCTCAGGGAAGCAGCCCTACCTGCAGGGCAAGTGCCCCACATAAGGACGAGGAACACTCAGCAGGCAAGTCTGGCGAGGCAACTGCAGCTATGCGGCCCCTCCAGGCTCAGGGGGACAGCTGAGGACAGACGGGTCCTGCTGGGCCCTGGCCTCACCTGGCACCTGCCCTGGCCTCACAGGTGCTTCCCGGCCCCTCACCCTCTGCTCGTCTTTTGGCCACTGCAGCCTGGCTGCGTTCACAAGTTCTACATCCCAAACCCCTTCTGATTTATGGTTACGGTTGGGCCACCCTGTGGCCTCCCCACAAATCCTTCCACCCAGAGAAACGACTAGCACTCCGCAAAGGCACCTGCACCCCCCATCTGGGCACTGCCCAGGACTCCAGACCCCCAGCCCAGAGGTACCCATGCAGCAGCGAGGTACCTTCCATACCTATTCTCACTCTCGGCTGTCTGGAACTGGCTGTACAGGGTGCTGGTGCTGCGGCGGGCAGCCTGGCGGGAGCCAGATGCAGTTGAGCCACTGCTCTGATCACTGTCCAGGCTGAGGCTCAGGGTGGAGCCCACGGGTCCCTCCTGCAGATACACGCCCAGCGAGCGGCGGTGGTGGGGCACGCTGGACACTAGCAGTGAGCTGGGGGTGCCCTGGGGGCAGGAGGGTGGGTCCTGCATCAGAGCTGGGCAGCCTCTGCCTGCTGTGCCTGGCAGTACGCCCGCCCTGGCCACCCAACACTGCCCCCCACACCCACTCCTGCTCACACGTCCATCTGGCCGGTTTTCGAGGCGCTGTGCAGCCTTCACCCGGTCCCAAGTGTCCTTCCAGCGCTCAGGAGGTCGGCCCAACTCTGTCTCCAGCCGCTGCAGCTCCTGGAGAAGAATTAGTAAACTAAAAAGTTATTCAGAAGAAAATATCCAGACTGGAGAATAAAAGACAAAAGAATGTGAAACTCAAGAAAGAAATATAATCAAAAGGGTCTACCACGCGATCTGAGTACAGAAGGCGGCAAGGGTGGGGAAGGAGGGATGGAATGGGGAAAATCAACATCTGGAGACAAGAGCTGAAAATTTCCCAAACTAATCAGAAGCATCAAACAACAATCAAGAATCACTACAAATCCCAAACAGGACAGGTTAAACACACGCACCCCCAGGCCATTACAGCAAAAAGTGCTGAAAGACAAAGAGAAAAGCCCCAAACCAGCCAGAACAAAAAATACATGTTCTCTTTGAAAGAGCAGCAATAAGACTGACGGCTGAGTTCAAAACAGAAGCCTGGAGCAGACTTCCGTCTCCAGCCACGACACAGGCCTTAGTCTCACCAGCCCTCCTCCCACAGGCAGCTATGAAACTGGACAAGAAAAGAAAGCCGTTGTTACAAGATGCTGGACAACCAGCAGTGTAGCAATGACCCTGAGACAGGGGACCACACGAGGTGAGCCTTGCCATTAACCCAGTTTTCTGTCTGGCCAGAGACATGGCCAGAGGCATGGCAAAGTCGCACACTGCAGTCCTGCTGAGCTGAGGAGGAGAGACGGGACGTTTGGGGAGCTAGTGCAGGCGGATGTGCAGGGTAGCCTGCGAGGCGGAGGGAGTACCACAGAGAACGATCTAGAAATCTACACAAAGGTCTCCTTGAGTCTTCAGCCAAATTAAGCTGCCACGTGCAAAGCAAGATGTCACAAGGCCTGACAGAGAACAGCAACTAGGAAGCTATAAGCTAAATCCAAATCCTAGAGGCTATACGTTGACAGAGTTTGGATGTGTTGTCCCCCCAAAACTCATGTGAAACTCTGATCCCCAATGTGGCAGTGTCGGGAGCTGTTTGAGTCATGGGGGCAGATCCCTCATGAGTGGATTCATGCTCTCCCTGGGGGAGGAGGGGTCGTGAGTGAGTTCTCGCTTATTAGTTCCCATGAGAGCTCGTTGCTTGTAGGACGCCAGCACCTCCGCCTCTAGCTCTCCCTCTGTCTGTGTCTCTCTCTCTCTCTCTCTCGCTTCCTTTCGCCATATGATCTGCTTGTACCCACTGGCTGCCTGCTGCACTTCCCACTGTGAGTAGAAGCAGCCTGAGGCCCACACCAGATGCAGCTGTCCCAGTATCGTGACCCAAATAAACCTCTTTTCTTTATAAATCACCCAGTTTCAGGTATCCTGTGACAAGCAATACAAAATGGGACTAATACACACATGCTAGAAGATGTAGGAATTCCAAATAGCCAGAGTGGTCAGACCTCACTGAAGGCACAAAAAAACTCCAACTGAAACCCTGAAGAGGCCATTCCTTAGGAGTAGAGCTACACTAACCCCAGAGCTTCTCTAGACCTGCTTAGGCACGCCCTAAAAAAACTTAAAAACAAGCCTCAAAAAGATCAACCTGATCCTCAAGTTCATTAACTATCTGCAAAAATAAAGCCCAAGACTCTTTAAAGGAAGACAACACAATCCTCGTCCTCAACAACACAGGATCCGCAATGTCCAGCTTACGATAAAATATTAGAAAAGCAAAAAGGCAGGAAAATGGGAACAGTTAAAAGAAACAGGCCCAGAAATAAAAACAGGTGTTGAGATTAATAAACAAGGAACTCAGAATGGTTATTCTAAATATGTTTCAAGATTCAGAGGAAAAGATGAACATAATGGTTGAACAAATGGGGAATCTCTGCAGAGAATAAAAACTGTTATAAAGAAAGAACCAAACGTAAATTTTAGAACTGAATGATACAATATCTAACATCAGAAATTAATTAGATGGGGCCGGCCCGGTGGCGCACTGGAGAGTGTGCTGCTTGGGAGCACGGCGGCGCTCCTGCCGAGGGTTCGGATCCCATTTGGAGACCGGTTCCTGCTCACTGGCTGAGCGTGGTGCGGGCACAACACCGAGGGTTGCGATCCCGTTACCGGTCAGTAAAAAAGACAAAAAGGAAAAAAAAAATTAATTAGATGGGCTTGAACATACTAAACACACACAAAAAGAGCAATGAACTTGAAGATAAGGAACAGAAATCATCCAAAATGAACTTCAGAGAGAAAAAAGATGAGGATAAAAACCAAACAGAGCCTCATTAACCTGTGGGACAATAAAGTCCCAGAACGGAAGGAGAGAGATTGTGTAGGAAAAAAAAAAATTTATAGAAGCAATGGCCTAAAATATATTAAACTTGATGAAAATGATCATCCCACAGATCTAAGAAGCTAAGAAGTCCCAAGCAGGAAGAACACGAAGAAAAACCACGTGATGGTCAAACTGCTGAAAGAGAAAATCATAAAGGTAGAGGAACAAGGGGTGACATGACACAGTTTATAAGAAGGAGCACTGACTTCAAATCGGAAGCAATGCAAGCCAGAAAACAATGTATTATCTTTAAACCGATGAATGTAAAAAGCTGTCAACCTAGAATGCAATATCCAGAGAAAACAGCCTTTAAAAACAAAGGCACAATAAAGACATCTTCTGATAAATAAAAACTGAGGAACTTGTGACTGGCAGACCTGCATTATAAAAAATAAAAGTTCTGCAGGCTGAAGGGAAGTGACACCAGACCAGAGGTGCACTGAAAGAGGGGACGCTACTGAAAGCAGCAAAAATAAAGGTTTCTTCCTTCTTTCTTAATTTCTTTAAAACAAAGTCGACTATTTAAAACAAAAATAACACAATAACACATGCTATGTGTTTATGTCACATAAAGGTAAAGGGTATAACAGCAGTAACATAACAGACAGGAAAGGAGCAAACGCACGTGCACTGCTGTAAGGTTTTTATGTGTGACGTGGTGTAATTCAGATGGACATGACCACAGTCCCCGGCAACCACTAAAAAGATAGTCCAGAAGTGTAGCTCGAAAGCCAGATACAGCAGATAAAACGGATACTAAAAAATGCTCAATTATTCCTTTAAAAAAAGACAGAAAAGGAAGAAAGGAGCCAAAAGTAAATGGGACAAATAGAAAAGAAAAAAAAAAGCCCAGCAAGATGCTAGATTTAATCCCAGCTATGTCAATAATTACATTAAATATAAATGAACTGAAAAAAGCTCCAGTAAAAGAAACTGTCAGACTAGATAAAAAGAAGACCCAACTACATGCTGCATACAAGAAACTCACCTTAAATATAAAGACACACACAAGTCACAAATAAGAACACAGGAAATATCAGATCGCAATAATGCAAGTCATAAGAAAGCAGAGTGGCTCCATTAACATCCAACCAAGCCAGCTCAAGAGTGTCTCCAAACGTAACGAGGGGTTAGAGGGGTTCTCTCCTGCCTCTGTGCTCGAGGCCACCTTCATCCACAAAACCAAGACCCCACGCTCACCCAAAGCACTGGGTGACAGGTGGCTTTGGGCTAGGCCCCAAGCTGGGTGGTCAGGATGCGTTACCCATCTATCTATGCCTCACCACCTCCCCGTGGGGCGAGAAGCAGCACCCCCACTTTCCACATGAGGAAACAGAAGCTCTAACATGCCTGGATAATCCCCAAGGCCACAGAGCCGACGGTGGGGAGTGGGGTGCAAACCCTCCCATGGTCTGGACCTGAGGCCCATGCCCTTCTCAGCATTCAGCCCCCTTGGAGGGCTCTGGGTGCTGGACCTGCTGGGAGGCAGCACCTTGTGCGGGGCATGCTGCCCTCCGCACTGCCCCAGCCCCACACACCAACAACCGCAACCACTGCCCAACTCACTGGGCTCTCTTCTCCCTCTAGGGGTCTCTGCCCTGTCTGATCCTGATCCCTGAGGCTGAGCAGACATGCCCACTAAGGATGACAAAATGAGGGGCAAGAGGAGCCTAAATGTTAACCCCAAGCCTCCGAGGCACGAACTCAGAAGAGCTGCTCACGGTAGCGTGGGTAGGGCGGGCAGGCTGGAAGAGAAAGGAGTGGCTCCTGGGGAAACCCTTGTTAACCCCAAGCCTCCGAGGCACGAACTCAGAAGAGCTGCTCACGGTAGCGTGGGTAGGGAGGGCAGGCTGGAAGAGAAAGGAGTGGCTCCTGGGGAAACCGTCTTCTCTGAGGGCTGACCTAGAAGGAGCTGTCTGAGCCACTCTGAACCAGGTCATGGAAGCTCATGTGCCCAGTGCAGAGGCCACAGCCTGACACCTGGGTGTGTGTGACAACAGCCCTCCAGTCATCGTGATCTGTAAATACCTACCTGGTGCAGGGCAGGGCTAGAAAGGAGCCACAGCCATCCCAGGCCAGTGTGCAGTTCACATGATGGGCGAGGGCAGGGCCACCCCAACCCCCAGGGGTACTGGGACTAACACCACCACTGCCCCCTCCCCAGTGTCTGAGCAAGCAGAAGCAGGTGCCGGGCCGAGCCCTGCTCTGGAACCACACACACCTCCAGCAGGCGCGAGATGGCATCAGGCTGGGCTCGGGGACGGCTGTCATAGCAGGGCCACACCACGCGGCGCCTACTCTGGGGAGCACCTCCATCAGGCCGTTCCTCCTCTGGGGGCTCAGGGGGACCCTGAGCCAGTTCCCAGTCGTAGGGAGGGCCCTCAGCCAGCGTCTCTTCGGTGTAGAAGTCCCACACCTTCAGGTTGGATACGTTGCTGTAGGGCCGCAGGACCTGGGGGCAGGACTGGTGTTGAGGATCCGGGCCGAGCAGAAGCCCCTGCCCTAACCAGGCCCTAGCTCACCTCGGTGTCCTCAGGCGCATACACGTAGTTGTAGAACACAGGCGTCCTCTTGCTCAGCCGGTCCACATACTCCCACACAGACCTGCAGGGCAGCTGGGCCCTGTGTTCGCCCTTCTCGTCGTACAGCAGCCCTGCACGAGGGCAGCGCTGAGCCAGGGCCCTCCCTGCCATGCGGCTCCTCCAGGCCCCCACCGCCCACATACCCAGCTCGATGCGCTCGTAATCAGAGTCGAGCAGGAAGGTGCGGAAACGGCGGGACACGTGGTGGTAGCCAAGGAACTTGAGGTAGAACTGGCTGAACTCAAACTCCATGGGGAACTGCAGGTGGACCTGTGTGCAATGTGGGTCAGAGACTAGAGGTCAGGGTGCACAGCTCCTCACCCATCCACATGGCCACCTGCCCACCTGATGTACACAGTCCAGGAACTGCAAGAAGACAGGTGTGAAGCCACTGCTCTGTCCAGCCAGGGTGTGGGCCCCGCGGTGGCTGAAGCGGTGGCCGAAGGACAGCCACTCCTTTTCCACTAGCAGACGGAAGCCCTCCAGGGTGCGGTAGAAGGGGTCCGAGAGCAGCTGAACCAAGGACACCACCTGCAGGCACCACCACTGGGTCAGGGAGGCACCCAGGGAACCCTGGCCCACCCCAGCCCCATGCCTGCCACACACCTGAGTGGTGATGTCCCAACCGTCCTCCAGGCTCACCAGGACAGAGGAGCCCGAGTCCAGGAGCTCCACCACCAGGACCGACACCTGCAGGAGCTTGTGGATCTGCAGGGACAGGGGGCTCTCTGGGACCTGCTGCCCTCTGACCCCACTGTTGACCAGGCCCCAGAAACCCACATGTCTGCTGGCATCTATGTGAGGCTGGTGGTGTCCGCAGCCCTGTAAGGTGGGCACAGCACTGGACAGGTCTGGTCTGCTCTGGGTGTGCTGACCACTGCTTCCTCCAGCCTGCCCGTCACAGCCCACCCCCCTCCCAAGCACCCCAGGACTGAGGATGCACTGACTCAGCAGACATCCTCCTGTCCTTGAGGTGCCCATTGGCCCTATCCCCAAGCCCGCCAGCACTCACCAAGCCAATGCCCTCTCGATGCCTTATCTCCCAAAAGAGGATACAGGGACAGAGAGACTCAACCTATAAGCCACCTCCTCTGTGTGGGTCATCACTCCACCTAAGCTCAGCAGGCTTCCCCTAACCCTCTCACACCCAGGCCCTCCCAGCCTGCCCCAGCCACCTTCCAGACACCCCAGCCCCAACTGGGAGGTAGCCGTCACCTCCTCCTTCTGGTGCCCATCGTTGTCAAGAAAGCAAACCCAGACCCCATCCGCTCAGCTCTAGTGGGGTAGTGGGCCTGGCACCCAGGTGGGCAGGGAGACAAGGGCCATTCAGAGACCTGACCTGGATCAGCCACTCCGAGTCCTCCAGCAAGCGCAGGAAGGAGGCTGGGCTGGGCTCAGCGGCAGGGCAGCCCGGGACACATGCCTTCAGCAGCTTCTTGAAGCTGGCCTTTACCTGCCGCGCCTCGAACACCTCGATGGGCACCAATTCCCACTGCTGCAGCGGGTCTGGCCGCACACCCTGCAGGAGGCCAGCGGGGCACCGTGAGACATGCCCAGGCCCTGTGCTCCCGATCTGCCCTGAGCCCCCTGCTCCAGTCACCTTGAGCTGGGCTTTGTCCCCAATGATATAGAGGGCTGCACGCTGAGGCCGCAGAAAGCCCTGGTCAGGAGGGGCTCCGTTGGCCTGGGGGGGGCCCAGCATGTCTCTGCCAGCCAGCCGGGAGCCCACATCGGCACCGAGCCCACTGCTGCGCCCACTGGCCCGGACACTGCCCCACTTTCCTGTGGAGGAGAGAGCAAGTGAGCACCTGAGCAGGGTGGACCACCACTTACCTGGGGCTGGCTGGGCCCGGCCTCCAGGGAGAGGACTGAGCTCCCAGGGCAGGGTTGGTCGACGGGACCCCAGCAGGGCTGTGCCAGGGAGGAGGGCTGGAACACACAGATGCTGAGAGACACAGGGGGTATGGTCTGTTAGTGCTAGGCAGGGCTCGGTGTCAGGCAGGGGAGTACCCAGGGCTAGGGGGAGGGGTTGGTTATGCTGGTCTGTCACAGAGGGGCCGTTAGTGTCAGGCGTGAAGGGAGACATTAGTGCCCAAGGCAACTCAGTGCACGCTGGGGGCCACCAGTACCAGGTAAAGGAGGAGCCTGCCTGCACAGGCCCGGTACGGTACCTCGGGGCACGGTCCGTCTGGAGGCCGAGGCCGCCATGGGGTTGGACAGCGTGGTGACCCTGGCTCTGGGGCTGGGCACTGGGGGCACAGCAGAGAGAAAGCTCAGGCCTGGCCCCAGGCCCAGCGTGTGCCCAGCCTGGGGTGCCTACGGGCCAAAGGCTCCCACCAAGCCCCCCCAGAGCCCTGGAGACAGCAGGGGTCAGCACCAAGCCCCCAGTCTCAGGAGAGCAGGAAGAGCCATCCAGGTGCAGGCAAGGGTCCTCTCCACAGGGGCAGGACAGACAGCAGAGGACCCCATGGTGGGGGGAAGGGACAGGGAGGGACAGGGACCCTGGGCTCTCCTCTGAACACCTCCTCTTTTTCCCATTGAAGCCAGCTCAGAGAAGCTCTGCCCTCTAGTCTTTCCTCCACGCCCTGTCTCTATGCCAAGAGGTCCCGGGGCTTGTCTGGCTGGCATTGCCCAGAACTGTTCTCAAGACACAGCCATACAGAGGCCTCCGTCCAGGACACACAAGAGGAAGGGCCCAAGGAGCGCAGCCTAGAAAAGAAAAAGCCCAGAGGCTTCTAAAAGAGGGGAGAGAGAGGTTCAGAGCCTGGAGATGCCTGGCCCGGAAAGATGGAGGGCAGTTCAGTGCAGGACACAAGCAGGCTTGAGCCTCAGGGACAGTGCTGGGCTGGGATTCACAGGCCTGTCCATGTGGCCTGAGTGAGAGGCCTAACCTGAGGTCATAGGGAGGCCACGGGAGGAAGAGGCAGCCCAGGGGCCTGGAAGGTGCCTGGGGTCACACAGTGGGTCTCTGGGCACTTGGCCCTGCCCCAAGCTCACCTGCTTCTGCAGAGCCCATGGGCAGGATGCAGCGAGGGGCGCAAGGCAATGTCCCTCTGTCTACCACAGAGGTCACCACAGGCCAAGCACTATGGCAGCCCACCATGCCCTCTGCCAGTCGCCACACTTGGGACAGTCACGGTCACCCAGCTCACAGTGAGAACTTCAGAAGCCAGACAGACTACTGTGTGTCACTGGGCAATGAGGGGGATGGCCCAATTCCCTGAGCCTGGGGACACTGAGAGGCAACCCCACCTGGGGTGGGAAGAGGCCAGAGATGCCCAAGGAACATTAGGGGACACCACAGGTGCTGGATGCCAGCAGACCCTGGAAGGGAGGACACCGCCTGCAGGTGCCACTCCCGATACCTGGTAGGGAAGGGAATGCAGGAAGACACTGTGACTGTAAAACATACTTAAGTCATGTAATGCGATATTTGGAAAACTGAAAACCACTCCTGACCAGGAGCAGGAGTTCCCAAGAGCAAGTGAGGCTCACGTCCGGCCTCTGCCTGAGTGACTCTGAGGGCAGACTCTGGCCCTGGTCTTGGTCCCTGGACTCAGGGCCCAGTGTTAATGATGGACACGATGGCCCAGGGCACTCTGCTGAGCATGATGTGAGGCCTGTGGGTTCACAAGGAGAGCAGAAGGCCACAGACAAGGACCTCAGGCCTGGGTGGTCAGCTCTTGGGACCCACGATGGGCAGAGCAGACAGAATCAAGGACAACACCCAGGCTGCTCCACATCCCTTGTCTGGCCAGGCCCTCAGCAGGCAGGGTGTCCAAGCACCTTCCCGCCACACCAGCCATCCCTGGCCACGTCCTCTCTGGCATGTGCTGTGGCCCTCACCTGCGGCAGATGGCATACATGCGGTTCACTGGGGAGATACGAAAGGGCTCAGACTTGGCCCGGCTCAGGCTGCTGCTCAGGGTGCCCAGGCCAAGCCGCTGGTAGTCACGGCAACACGCCCTCTCCACCAGACTGCTCATGGTCATGCGGTCCGAGGGCTTCAGGGCTGAGGATGGGGTCAGCGTGCTGGGCTCCAGCTCCTCCGACACTACAACGGCCGGGCACGTGGGGTCGTCACCCAGAGACCATCCAGCCCACCCCTGGTCCTCCACAGGGGGGAGTCATCATCCAGAGACCACCCAGGACTGCCCCTCAGCTGCCCTACCTGAGATCTCATCCTCCTGGTCCTCAGTGGGCGGCTGGCCCCGATGCTCCCAGCTGGGGGGGTTGTACTTCTTCCGAGTGATGTACTGACGCCCGATGGTCTTCTTGGCGTTCTTCACCAGGTTCCGGGACAGGGTTCTGGGGCAGAGAGGATCAGCAGAAGTGAGAGGAAGAGACACAGGGACGAAGGCTCAGGGGTCTGGGAGGGCTGAGGCAGGCACACAGCTGGTGCCCCATACCTGAGAGAAGAACCTTTGTCCTTGGTGGCCCGGGGCTGCTGGCCAGATATGTGGGCAGACCCCAAGGTGAACGCAAAGGTACCCCTGACATCTGGTGGGTACCGCAGCTTGTGCAGCTGCTTACGGAAGAGCTCGGCACTGTCGGACCCCACTTCCTCGTCAAAGGCCATTTTCAGCAGCTGCATCAGACAAAGAAGGCCTCAGGGGTCTGGAGGCCCCTCCCCCACTCTGACGCTGCTGGGTACCTGGGCTCCATCCCACTGCAGCCGCACCAGACAGGTAAGCGTGAGGGAAGGTACCATGCCCATGTCACTCAAAGTCAAGTGTCTGTGTAAATTGTGAATTCAGTTACTATGTGGCAAGGTCCGGGCTCACACAGCACACCCAAGACACAAATTCCAGGGTCAGCACCTAAAAAAACCCAGCAAAGACCCAAAGGCTGGGCCGAGCCCGTTGCGAACTTGGGAGAGTGCGGCGCTGGGAGCGCAGCAGTGCTCCCGCTGCGGGTTCGGATCCTATATAGGGATGACCGGTGTGCTCACAGCACTCACTGGCTGAGCACGGTGCAGCCGGTCTCAAAAAGGACAAAAAAAAAAAAAAAAAGACCCAAAGGCTGCATGTCAAATAGGCAGATGAAACCAAGCTGAGAGCCAAGGTGAGGGCTCCAAACTAACAACCCAACCACAGGGCCACACTTGGAAACCAGCTTGAGAACAGTTCACACAAAAAAGACAGAGGACTCAGCTGGCTGCGGGCGGATAAGAACCCACCTGGAATGTGCAGGAGCGCAGCTGCAGCCCGTCCTGCAGGAGCTGGTCCACAGGGCTCTGGACACTGATGCGCTTCTCCTTGGTCAGCGCGGCCACCGGGAAGGAGCGGGCCACCACCTGTTCCCCCACTTACCGCAGACCGGGCAGAGTCAGAAGGATGGGAGGGGAGGAAGTCAAAGAATCTCAGGGCCCAGTTTTGGAGGACCCCAGTTGGGTGGGAGAGGAGCAGACAAAGGCCCATCTCCCACAGGGACCCTGCAACCCTGAGAAAGGGGCAGAGAGAGGCAGGGCCCTAAAGAGCCTGGTAGGGAGAGAAGGAAAGGGCCAAAAATAAGGGTCTGAAGGCTCACCCAGAGGGTCGGTGGGCATCCCCGTGAAGATGACCCGGTAGGTGGTGAGGAAGACAGCACCCTCAGCTGGCAGCAGTGCAGGGCCTCCCACAGTCCCCCCTGCACCCTCCTCACGCCCGTCAGGCAGTAGGTAGACACGCAGGCCATCCATCACACACTCCTCGCCAGGCAGCAGGCGTGGCCGCAGCAGTTTGGGCTGCTCGGGGACAAAGCACCTCAGGACACAGCCCAGGCCCCTGGGCCCCCAGCCCCATGCCAGCCACTCACCTTCTGGATGGGCGGCAGCCTCTTGCTCTCTCGGTGCACAGCCTCCAGGGTCTCAATGTGCATCTGGACAATGTCTAGGGGAGAGAAGTTCTCACGCCCTGGCCCATGCCCGCCCACCTGAGGGGGTGTTTCCACACCCAGACCCCCCGTACCTGGCACCATGACATGCAGCCCCTTGAGATGGTCGCTGGTGACCCCACTCTCTGTGCAGACCTTGTCCACAAAGCGGTTGATGAAGCGGACCACAGCCCCAGCCACGTCGCAGGTCTCTGCATCCTCGAAGCCACTTTCCGTATCATAGCTCTCAGCCATGCTACCTGCCATGCTGGGCCAGGGAAGGGGTGTGGTGGGCACAGGCCCTGTGTACCCCACCCCTAGTCTGCTCACCCAAGCCCTGCCCTCACCTGTTGGTGACCAGGCTGTTGCTGGCACTCTCCAGGTCACCTAGCCCCGCCCGCTCCCGCAGCAGGCGGCTCTTGCTGCTGTCCAGGGGCAGCAGGAGGTAGCTCATGCGGTTGGCGTAATGAATAGCCTGGCTGAACACTGTGCTCTCCTCCTTCTGCACCAGCTCTTGCTGCTTCTCGCGGCTCAGGGTTGGCCACAGGCGCCGCTGCTCTGAAGCCACGTCCAGAGCAGAGCGCTCGTCCTCCTGGGAAAGTGTCTCCCCAACTTCCTGCCACAAAACCACAGCATGGGAGCTGGGATGACACCGGGCCTCCACCCCTCACCCAAGGTCTAGGGAGTCCCTGCACACCTGGGAGGGGGCTCGGTCCTCAGTAGGTTCCAGGTAGAGGGCCCGGATGTGGGTCTGCACGTCCCCGTAGAACATGGCCTCCCAGAACTGTGGCGTGCTCCACACTACGTGCTCCTGCACGCAGCTGTATGCAAACTGCGTCACCCCTGGGCTCAGCTTCTGCAGGAGCCAGGGGAGGGGTCATCTGGATGCAGCCAGGAGAGGCCCAGGGAGGAGACCCAGGGCCAGCCCAGCACTCACCCGGCAGAAGGCTGTGACCAGGGGCAGCAGAGCGGCTGCAATGCCATGCTCATCCAGAGAGGTGCAGTCCTGTGGGCGGAGTGCTGAGCCCATTGGGACCTTCTCCCCTCCCAGACAATGCCCACCTCCAACCACACACCCCTACTGTGTCTGTGGCCACCAGAACAGTGTCTCCCACCACTGTCACCTGGAACCACTGACTCCAGCTCCCCAGGGCTACCTTGGAGGTTTGAGGTCAGAAGACCCCAGACCCCAGCACCTGCCTCCACCAAAGGCTCTCCCCCACTGTGCAGACTGCAGACCCCCATCCCACTGGCACAGGGATCCCCTGCACCATCTCTTCACTCCCACCCACAGACCAGGGCCTCCCCCAGCTGTCAGTCACAAAGAGACCCAGGAACTCCTGCCTGTCCCTGCTCATGTACCACATGCTGGCAGAATAGGAGGCCTGGCCTCACCTGCAGGCAGCAGTTCATCATGCGGATGATGAAGTCGAACTGCTGGTGGTCCAGGACTGCCCGGTTCTGCTGCACATGCAGGTGCAGCTCCTGGGTGAGGCAGCGGCGGGCAGCCCGTCCCTTCAGAGCCCTCAGCACAGCCGGGAGCAACTGGGGGCAGGGGCCAGGGAAACAGGGGGCTGAGGGCACAGAGAGGGGCAGAGACCCCACAAAGGCCAAAGAGGAGAGGGCAGCAGGTGTTCAGAAGCCCAGAACCCTGGCTCCAAGCACAGAGAAGACTCAAAAACCATCCAGGTCAGTGTGCCCAGACCCTGAGGCTTCACTAACCAATATAGACTAAAACTTCCAGTGGATATCCACAGTTCATGACAACAGAGGCATGAGAACATTAATGCTGCACACGGGGTCCCAGCGCTCACAAGCTTGAGGGCCTGGAGCCATTTGGCTGGCCGGCTGGGGCTCCTTGTACAGAAGTAAGAGCCTGTGCAGCACAGGCGACTCACCTGGCACAGGCCAGGCCACAGAAAGGCCCCGAGCTGGTTCTACTGTTAACTGTCATTCACCATAAAACAGCTCAGAACCTCACAGGGACACCATGCAGCCGTGAAAAAATGAGGCAGACTTAAACTAGCTATAGTGAAAGACCCCAGAGGTGCTAAGTGAACACCATGAAGGACAGGACAAGTGGTGGATTCTAGTTTTTATAAAGTAGAAAAAGAAACATGGCATGCACAGGTCTACACTTCTTTGGGAGAAGGATGCAAAAAAAACAGTAGAAATCTTTGGTGTCTTCTGATTTCAAAAAATTGAAATAAACGCCCCATTCTGAGCGTCCCCAAAGGCCCATCCTACTGCCCGCTGAGAATCAAGGAGGGGAGACCAGGAGCCCACCTGCCCTCCTGCCAGCCCAGCCACCTCCAGCCGTCCTGCAGGTGAATGGGTCTCCCTGGGCAGGGCTCAGCATCCGTGGCAAGCGAAGCGAGGCCTAAGCCTTCTCTGAGAGCCGCTGCCCTGACCCCAGGTCAGAGGCCCCACCCGATACCTCACCTTCTTGGCCTCAAGCATCTTCCCCTCGAATACATAGGAGATGCAGTTGCGCACAACCTCCAGCCTGCGGGCGCTGTTGGCGTGCAGCCCACTGCCCCGCTCCAGGATGGCAGCTGGGGAGACAGGACACATTCACCCTGACTCCCAGCCCCTGACCTCACACCCATCCTGGGCCACGCTCGAGGCCTGCCCTCCCTCCATCCCTGCGCACTCATAGGGGGCCCTGCGGGCACAGTGGTCCTCCTCTCAGCCTTCACGGCCGGGGGTGCACCCTGCGTCTTGGCTGCAGCCTGGTCCACAATCCATTGCACAGTGCCCTCATCGAGCCGGGGGAAGGGCCGGGACACCCGCCGCAGGTGACTGGCCTCGCCTGGCTTCTGCACCTTGTGCATCGCTACAGCTGGGTATGGGTTCTCCTGTGGGGGAGATGGTAGGCATGGGCAAGCAGCTGCAATCGAGGGGGCAGCAAACCCGTACCTCGTGCCCCACCGTACATTCTTATAGAGCTGCTCTGCCAGTTCCTGGACATGACGCAGGACACGCTGGGGGTGGTTCTCATCTGCCCGCATCCGTGCCACCTCATGGGCCACCAGCTGGAGGGCAGCAGGCAGGGTTAGATGGGCAGGTGAGAGATGGCAGCCAGGGCAGGGGGACAGGTGGGCGGGCCAGGAGTATACCTCATCAAAGAGGTCCGTGGGACGGTAGGGGACCCCACGCTCTGACACAAAGCCTGCAAAGGCCATGCCCTCCAGCACCTTCATCAAGAAATCATCCTCCACCAGCCCACGCTGGCCCAGGAAGGCTGCCTGGGGGAACATGAGAAGGTGGGCCCCTCAGGTCCAGCAGGTGTTTACCTCCCATCCCCCACAACACCCTGCACCACCCTGAGCAGCCCACCTTATGAAAGCGGATGACAGGCTCTGGGTGGATGCGCACGATGTTCAGACACCAGCGATAGCCCTGCAAGAGCTGCGCAAAGAGCCGCAGGAAGACAGCCCGCAGTTCCTTGTCCTGGGAGCATGGGTGAGTGCAGTGAGTGCCAGCCCCACCCCCCGCACGCTCCTCCCCACTCCCACCCCAAGCTAGGAGTGGGCCCTCCCCAGGCACCTCTGCCCACCTCCTCTTGCCCTCCCACCATCCTCCACACACAGCCACTGAAACTGTTTGGACTTTCTCAGGACACTGAGAGGCTCCTCATGGCTGGTCACTGAGTCCCAGCCCTTCAACAGGTCCCCTGCAGCGTCACCCGTGCCCACTGCACAACTGCCACACCTAACTGCCTGCAGCTCGTTTGCTCCCAGGCTCCTTCCTGCCTACACTACAGGAGCCTGGAGGTGGGGCCACAGCATGCTTGGCACAGTCAGCCCAGCCTTCGGTGGCAGCAGACCTAAGTGGGACGTGAGGGGCATAGAGGTCCCCACACCGAAGCAGCAACGACCCCCACCTGCATCTTCAGGGAGGAGATGGATGTCGTGGGTGGGGGGAAGGCGAGGTCAGCCATCTCCAGCTCTGGATCCAGGACCTGCAAAAGCAAACAGAGCAGCTGCATACTGGCCTTGGACTCTGGGCTCCCCTTGCTGCCAGGCAATGGCACCCCAAAGGTCCTGAGGCTCCGGCTTCCCCACGGCCCCTGCCCTCACCATGCTCAGAACGCTGTGCGTCTGGCTCTGCAGTGGCTCTGGCAGGGGTGGAATGTGCACACACTCAGGGACCGTCACCGTCCCTCCATCGAGATCAGCAATAATCACATCTAGCTGTGGACCAAAAGGGGTGAGTGGTCAGGGACTCAGAGTCCTGGGCATCAAGGCAGACACAAACCACAGACCTTACCAGCTCCTGGGTCTCTGCCTGGAAGGCCGCATTGACACCAATGATGAAGGGTGTGGGTGTGCTGAGGACCTCCAGCAGCTGCGCCGGCAGGATGGGCACGTAGGTGAAGCTGCAGCAGGCCCAGAGAACACAGTGAGTCCAAGAGGACAGGACCGGGTAGAGGTGGGGGCCACGCGGAGGGGGGCCAGGCAGGGGAGGAGCACCTGTATCTGAGAGGGAACAAGAGTGCCAGGAGGCCCCGGCAGGCGTCTGCGAGCCGCTGGTAGCTCCGGGACAGGAAGAGGACCTTGTGCTCCGTGAGGGCGGCACAGAACAGAGACAGCACATTTGTAATGCCTGATGGAAGAGGACAGGCTTGGAGAAGGACCTGGGCCCCTGCACCAGGCACAGAGCAAGAACCAATACCTCTGGCTACCAGCCCTGGGAAAGGAAGCTGTGCAGGGTGGGACAGGTCGGCTCACCCAGCTGGCGGAACAGCAGGGCCACACTGCAGCGGCTGACAGGCAGCGAGTCAACCAGTGGGGTCTGGATGACCTGCCGGTCACCAGCCCCCAAAGAGATGGTTCTCTGCAGAAAGAGAAGGTTCAGGGCTCAGAGCCTGACCACACCTGAGTCAGCCCAGAGCACTCTGGCCCTAAGAGGGCGGTGGTAGACAGACAGACCCCGAGTGGGACCAGCGGGGACAGGCTGCACAGTGCGAGGGAAAGGGCACACCCTGCCTCTGTCGCCCAAGCAGTGCTACAGAGAAAACTCAGGGCAGGGGTGGCTGCCTCTGACCTAGGGTGGGGATGGGGCCTGGGTGGGCGGAAGAAACAAAGAATCCATACCGCTCCTTCCTCAACAGAGTCCAGCTGCACAGGACAGACGGGCAGAGAGACACAGTTAGACACCCCTAGCATGTGAGGACACAGAGCAGGGAGAGACAGACAAGCTAACATGGACATCCAGAGACAGGCACACACCCAAAGAACAAAAGGACAGAGAAACTGAAAGATGCTAGGCCCTAAAGTGAAGGTATGAGAGCCAGGTAAGCAGGCAGGGCCACAAACAGGCACCATTAACAGTGGCGCCAAAATGCAGGAGGTAGTGTCCAAGGCCTCGGACTGTGCTAGCCCTGGCTGGACTCTGGGTGCCTTCCAGGGCCCCACCCCCAAAACCGCACCAGGAGGGCCTGCGGCTGTGTGTACACCAGCTGCCTCAAGACCCACCTGCGAGCCCCCGGCCAGGGGGACAGTGCAGGTCAACAGGTTGCCAATCACGTTCTCCAGACACACATTCAGGCCCTCCACATGGATGGTGTAGATGAGCCCGAGGCTGTTCTGCAATGACCAGATCGGGGAATGGCGGTACAGCCAGCGGGAACACCCGCGTCCTGCCTCACCGCCCTGGCTGCCTGCCTCACCCTGAACACCTCTGCGTGGTCCAGTCGCGACACCAGCACCAGTGTCTTCGGAGCAAACAGCTGGGCAGGTGGGGCCTGTGCTGTGGGTGAGAGCTGCCCCCGGCCTCCCTCATCTGCCTCTTCCTCCCTCTCCGCAGAATCCTCGGTACACACCACTGCCTGCAGACACAAGCCCATTCTCCTGGCTCTCATCAGGTTCGTCCCAAGAGCCCAGGGGGGAGGACACAGGTGACTCCAAGAGCTCTGGCCCTCCAGGAACTCCAGCCTCCAAGGGCTGGGAGACACCCCTGGAAGCTGAGGGAGTTGGCCATGGCCGCAGGGCTCGGCTTCACATATGCTGCATCCCAAAGCCCCCAAGCTGACCTGTGTGGGCTCCACTGGCTCCCAGAAGGTCAAGCAGGCACAGTAGTGACGCTCCGAGTTGATGTCAGTGAGGACAGCAACAAAGAAGGTAGGTGGGTTCCTCTCAGGACACAGCTGCCACCCGCTGGGCTGGCAAAACTGCAGGGAGGGCTCAGCAGTCAGCTGCCTCCACCCACGACTACAGCAGGGAACAGTCCACCTGCCCCCATCCCACCTGCCATAAGCATCTGCACTGCCGGGGCCTGGAGGTTCCAGAGCACACAGGCAGCTCTCCCCCTGCGACCATGGGGACACCTGGCCTCCTGGGCCTCAGCCTTTCCTGGTGAGAGGAGCAACAGCCTCCAGCCTCACCATCTGAGATGAAGACCAGGCGATGGGGGCATGGTGCCCACCACCGTGAGAGACACGTGACATAGTGACGTGGGCACCAAGAACCCTGCAAGCCCAGCCAGCGTCCCCATCCTCCACAGCAGCTCTGATGTCTCCTTGTACCCTTCCCAGTGGGGACCAGGCACTGTGGAGGCCCCTTGCAGTCCTGAGGGGACAAGTGCAGGGCCATGCCAGCCTGTCTCCAGCCAGCTGCTTACCAGCTCGATGCCCTGGGGGAAGGGGTTGTCCTCCCAGTCCTTCTCCGGGAAGCGCTGCAAGATCTGGCCCTGGCCTTCCCCACTCCCTGAGGACAAAAGCAGGGGTCAGAGCACCCTCTCACCTCCCACTGCCCCACTCCACCAGGAAGCTCGAGGGTCCCAGATGGCTACTTCATGGCCCAGAACAGAAATATCCCATCTACCCAGGTCCTCACCAGCCTCAGCTCCCAGACCTACCATTTCCCTAAAAATAAACTTCTGTGTGGAGAGGCCACCAGGCAGATGCAGACCCCAGGGCCACAGAGGGCAGATTGAGAAGATCCCTGCAGGTCCCCCCTGCTCCCACCCACACTCCCAGGCCCCTTTCCACCATGTCAAGGAGCCACACCAGAGACTTCCTTCTGCCTGCCACAGACCAACACAACTTCCCACAGCCCAGGGCCCCTTCAACCTCCCAAGCACTGGGGTCTGGTGGCTCTAAGGAGTGTGGGAAGGTGGTGGAACACAGGCCTGCTCCCTGCCCTTACAAGGCCACATAGGCACTGAGAGCAGTCCCAGGTCCCCCAGCCAGGGAGGAGGGCTCTGGCAGGGGGTGTGGGAGGTGCACCAGGAGGCCCATGTCTTCCCCAGAGATCTCCTCCACTCCTTGGAACCCCATAGGCCCCTAGCCCTGCTCTGGTTCGCTCCCCGCTCCCACTACCATGCCCAGGATACTGCTTCCAGATCCAGTCCACATGGGTGGGGCGGAGGCCCCTGCCTGTGGCTCATCCCCTACAGGGCCAAACCAGGAGGCCATGAGAGCGCCAACTCAGGACCCAGCTCCAGCCGCATAATGGCTCCATTGGTCTCACATGGTCATGGGGGAGGGAGCAGGGTGCAGTGGGGAAGACAAAGGCTTCCTTGCCTCTACCTCTACACACATAGTTCACAGGTCCCCAGGGCAGGGATGTCCCCATCCTCGCTTGGACCATCCTCACACTGCTGCCCACACTAGGGGAAGCAGCAGGGGCAGATAAGTAAGGGGAGGGCGCATAACATACAGCCTTTCCAGGGCCCCCACCCCAAGTCCCAGAAAGCTGCAGTGCAGCCTCTGAGGGCTGCCGCGATGCAGCCACATGTGCCAGCCTGGTCCACCTAGCACAGGCAAGCCAACCCCAGGAGCCCAACAGCACACATTCCCCAGGTCCCCTCAAGACAGAGGAGCTGGGCTGCAGCCTCAGGAGACCACCTACACCTCCAGGATCATGAAGGCTCTGCCAAGGATGTCAGCAATGGGCAGGCGGCTGCTAAGCTGGAGGTGGTGGGGTGGTGAGGGGCCAATTCTGACTCACAAAACCTCAGTTTCCTGATCCCTTCCCCCTCCCTCCCCGACACCCTGCAGACAACAGGTAGCAGACTGGGGGTGGGGGACGGGGAGAGGGGCAGGCGTCGGCTGGTGCCACATATACCGACACACACCCATACACACCCATTTGCATGGCCCACCAAGATGAAGCCCCCACAGGGTCCTTCCAGTCCCACCCCGAAGGGCCTCCCTTGACAGGCCCAGGCTATGCATGAACACTCCCCAGACTGTGGCTCCTCCCCCCACCCACACCCCCAAAGGCCTCCTTGTGCTTGGTCCCAAACCACCATCTGGGCTCGGCCCTGGCTGGCACCCAGGGCTCACCCAGTTCTTGCCACGAGGCAGCAGGCAGAGGAAGGCAGAGGGGGTGTGTGGACAGGGACAGCAGCCTCTGCTCTGCTGCAGCCCCCCAAGGCCAGGCAGGGCAGGGGCCTTCAGAGAGCTGTTCTCAGCAGCCTCCCCGCCAGGAGAGTGGGCAGAGTGCCTGGTCATCGACCACTGCTACCCTATTCATTGCCCAAAACTTCCACTTGCCAGTCAGCCTGAAAAACCTCTGCAGGGCCCCACTCTCCAAAGAACTAGCCCTGAGCTCCACTCTCCTTGAGCTGCCCCAACTGCCTATGGGGTGTGGAGGGGTGGGCCAGGTGGAGCAGGCATCTCTGCCTGAGCTGCTTCTCTGTGCCGCAGTGGCCCCAAACTTGCCCTTCAGGTCTCAGCACAGTGTCCCCTCTTCTGGGAAGCTCTCTACCCCAAGCCTGGGACCTGCAGTGGGACCCCTGGGACTCCCAGCTTTCATCACCCTCCCCGCCCCCACTCCTGCCATGACTACTGGTGCACCTGTCGGCCGCTGGGCCAGACAACAAGCTCCAGCACCTGGCACAGACCACAGCCTAATTAGGGCCTGCTGAATGCATACAGTCAGCGACCCGATTATCCTCCCCACACCCAGCCCCACTCACACCCCACAAGCAAACAGGTTCCTCAGTCGGAAGTGCAGAGCAGCTTCCGGAGCCCCAGGGCACGCCAGGACACAGCAGGCCCTCCCTAACAGGGCACACCATGGGAAGGCTCTGGCCTGTGAACAGCTCTCCTCTTTGCCCCTTCTCTGAGACCCCAGGCTGCAGCTCAGCTCTGTGCTATTGGGGGCCAGACTGTAGCTTGGCCACTGGCCTACACTAGGGAGGTGACAAGGGTGTTCTGCCACATCTCCCCAGTGTCCCTCAACCACTCGAGCACTATGGCTGTGGAGGAGACCTATAGTGGTTAAGCTCCTTGCCCTGCCAGAGCACTGCCCCCACCGTGGGGTAGACTGGATGGAGGGAGCCCCGCTTCCCCACTCCACAGTTACAAAACTAATCCAAACAGCACAGCCATGCATCACAGGGCTCTTTGGGGGCCTAAAAAAGAGGGGCACCAAGATCCCCTGAGGCACAGAGAGGAAATCCCCTGTCCTCTCCCCCATGAACCAGGTACAAGGTGGAGGCCCACCCAAGGGCAATCTTGGGGCTCCTATACTCAAAGTCCCTCATTGAGAGCTTCCTCCTATAGCTATGTCCCCCTGAGCTAGCCCCATGAAGGCTGAGGCCTGAATGGAGGGCAGGCGACAGAACACAGACCTTGTATCTGTCATCTGATGGCAGCACCCCATCACCAGTGCCAGGCTCTGATGCCTGGACGGCCAGCCGGGCCAGTGTGTGCTACAGGGAGGCAAAGAAAAGAAAGGCAGCCTCCTCTGCTCACTCGGCCACACACCTCATGTACACACTGGCCAGCACCAGCCAGCTCTGCTGCCTGGGATGAGCCCAGATATAGGAAGAAGCAGAGGAAAGAAGGAAGGACAGCACCTACCTGCTGCTCCACCCACCCAGACCTCAACATGCAGGTACGCTCCCCCAGGCCAGGTGCAGCAGCAGGACACATGTGAGGCCTGCGGCTTCTTCAGTCATCCTCCCCAGCCTCCCTCTGCCCCCCAGTCAGACCAGAGCAGCTCTTTTTTTTTTTTTTTTTTTAAACATGACCGGTAAGGGGATCTTAACCCTTGACTTGGTGTTGTCAGCACCACGCTCTCCCAGTGAGCTAACCGGCCATGCCTATATGGGATCCGAACCCGGGGCCTTGGTGTTATCAGCACCGCACTCTCCCGAGTGAGTCACGGGCCGGCCCTGACCAGAGCAGCTCTTTTTTTTTTTTTTTAAACATGACCGGTAAGGGGATCTTAACCCTTGACTTGGTGTTGTCAGCACCACGCTCTCCCAGTGAGCTAACCGGCCATGCCTATATGGGATCCGAACCCGGGGCCTTGGTGTTATCAGCACCGCACTCTCCCGAGTGAGTCACGGGCCGGCCCTGACCAGAGCAGCTCTAAGGGACTTGGACCCCTTCAGGCTCTCAGGGTGGGGGGCCAGGAGGCAGTGAGGCCATCCCAAACAGCTCCAACCTGCTCCAGAGGGAGGGCAGGAATATAGGTGGGGACAGTAGACAGGGCCCAAGAATGTGGCCAGCTCATCACGGTCAGGACGGAAAGAGGCCAGGCATGGGAGGAAGGTCTTTTTCTCAGATGCTAGGCATCCAGCCCCTCCTGCCCTGCAAACACATTCAGCTACTGGAGCAGGAGGGCCACTGGCCAGGTCAAGGCCAGGTCAAGTCTGTCTCCTGCTCCCAAAGACACTTCAGCACTGGCCATGCTACATGAAATTTGCTGACCACTGCTGGGTCCCTCCTGGGCCAGGAGTTGGGCAGGGGTTCTCTGTCTGGTCTTCTCACTGGCCCCAGAACCAGGCCCAGGGTGCAGAAGCTGCTCCCTGACTCACCAGGTGAAGGGCCTGCAGCTGGGCCAGCGCCAATCACCTGCACTTTCTGAGGTAAAAGGGTCATGCCAAGCCCTGCATTTACCTTCTCAGGGCCCCCTCTCCAATCTCCCTGAGAGGTCACCAGCTGGTAACCACTAGCAACCAGGACATGGCTGGACACGGCCTCAGGCAGGTCTCTGGACCCAACCCAGACTTCTGAGACAGACAGCACCCAGCAGTTCCAGACAAGTTGTCCAGATCCAGGTCAAAGACAAGATATCTGCCACTGTTCACCCCCCCAACCCAAAGACCCTGCCTCCGGCCCTGATGTCCTAGGCCTGCCAGTACATAAGGGATCCTTCACCTCCCTCAGAGGGGCTTGTGGTGTCTGTGCCTAAAGTGTCCATACACCCATCACTTCCTGGGGCCTCCTGTGTGCTGCAGCTCCACATGTGTATGTTCATCATATCCTCATGGCAGACTGGGAAGTTAGTGTGACTTGCCCCATCTCCAGATGAGGAAACTGAGGCACAGAGAGCCAAATGATGGGCCAGAGGTCACAGAGCTATCGAGTGGCAAAGCAAGGACAACTGACCATGCTGCTCTGCTTCAGGAGCCTTTGGCTCGTCCCCCTGTCCTGTCCCACCCTGTCCTACCTCACCCTACCACCTGGCTCTGCCCTCAGCCCACGGCTAGGGTCTCAGCCTGTGGACTTGTTCCTCAAAAGGATGGATGAGTCCTTTCAAGAGATGCCCTAAGGCTGGGTGGCCAGACGGCAGCTGACCAGCTCCAACCCCAGGAAGCAGTGGTTAGGGGACTCCACGGCCCCCACCACCACGCTGTGGACAACTTGGGAACCATTGCTTCTCACCACTTAGGGTGAGTGGGAACCTCAGGCTCCAGCCTTCTACCCTGCCCTGCTCAGAGGCCACACATGCCAGAGGTGCCCACCCCAGAGGCAGCTCCAGCAGTGAACACACACGAGTCACTGTACCTTGTCATGGAGCTCACCCATGCCTTCTCTCACTTCCCTCACATTTACCCTCAACTCTCCACCCCCACCGCCACCAAGCCACCCACCTGGCCTCTGCCTGCAGTCTCTGCTTCCCCAAGCCCTCCCCACACTGCCCTCAGCATCATCAGCCTCTGAGCCTACTCTGTTCCTGCAGCCCCTGACCCAGCACCCAGCTCAAGGCCCCTCATGCTGGGGCTGCCCTCAGCCGGCCTTGTTTCTCTGGATTCCCATGTACCCTCCTGCCCCAGGCGATGCTGCCTCCTCACTGACCCCCACATGTGCCTTGGAGCAGATGACTCTTCCTCTGTAGGCCTCTAAAACACTGACAGCAAGTCTACTGCACACAGAAGACGGGGGACGAGGACAATGTGCTCCTTGCCTTCAAGAACTCCCTCTCTGGAGGGAAAGACAGATGCTCACGACTACAGTGCCAAGAGATGTAGATTTGGGTATATGGGAGCAGAAAGAAGAGGAGAGTGCTGAGTGACAAGCACTGAGAAGGGTCTGGAAATAAAGAAGATGGTGAAGAGGCTTCAGGTATTATGCAGGGTCCAGCAGGTAGAGACTGGACAAAGGGACAGTTCAGGTGGAGACTTGGAAAGAAGAAAGGCAAAGAAGAGAGAAAGTCCAAGTCCTGGATGATGACAGTGGCAGCTGGGCTGACAAGAAGCAAGGTAGCTGGGGCGGGGGATTCCAGCCTCACCTCCGGGTTCAAGGTCCAGCCCCAGCCTGACCACACAGTCATCCCTGGCCACACTGCCCCTCTGCAGTTGGGATTTGACAAGTCCCAGCCTCTCTGTGTCAGCTTAGACCAGGCACTCAACCTCTCTGTGCCTGACTCTGCTCTAAGATGGGGCAACAGCACCGCACCCTCGGTGGGCTGCTGGGAGGAAGAAGTGAGATCATGCCCAAGAAGAGCTGTGCAGGGCCTGGCACACAGAGCACGCTGGCCAACGCCACTGTCTCCCCGGCTGTTGCTGATGTCATTGTCAGGCTCCGTTTTCTCCTACCCCCTGGGCTGAAGGGCTCTCAGACACAGGCGCTAACCCCAGACACGGGCCTCCTGGACATCGGCACCAATCACCACACTGATCACCCTCCCAAGGCTTGGCTTGCAGGGCCTGGACGGGCAGGCTGACTGCCAGGAATGCTCTTCTCTTTACTCCCGACGGTTCTTCCTGAAATCCTCCGAGTTTCAGCTCAAATACCACCTCTCGCTGCAGTAGCCCCTGAACACCACCCCCTCTCCTGCACTCCACCAAGCCTGCTTGAGGCTTCAGACACAGCACCAGGGGTCAGAGGAGGGGCTGGCAAGCGAGCGGTCCGCGCCCCTGGAGGCACAGCCACCCGGCAGCCGGCCAAGGACGAGAGAGCCCATCCCACCCAACTGGGAGCCGGGCCCTCCCACCTCCCGGTCCGCCGCCAAGGCACTGCCCGCCCCGTTCCCCGCGCGGTCACACAGCCCCTGCCGCCTCCCCGACCCGGACGCAGGAGCCGCGACGGCCCTGGGGCGGCCCATCAGC